>NC_137521.1:4180000-4355000 GCF_041902795.1 Electrophorus electricus | reverse complement strand
CAGTGGGGAACACCTGTTGGATCCAACTTCACCTGCAGGGAGTGTGATGGGCAATGTATTCACTTCAATATACAGGGTAACCGAATACAAAGCCATCAAGTATTTAAATTTAACAGTGCTATCTAAGCCTGTAAAATAAGGCAACCCATCAGAAATCATTAGCAGAAAAGTTACTATAACATTTCATTGCCTCAGCACAAAGTACACTGCTTATGTTTTTCTATCTAGAAAAGAGATAAAGCCCTGAAAGTGCCACTGAAACATGATTCAAACTAGACCAAAAAGGGACATCATCTCATATGTATCTTGCCAAATCTTAATTAATGGCAGTGCAATAAAGTATTATCGAACGAAGAATAACTGAAAGCAAGACATCCATTCCAGATTAAGTAGAGCTCATGTAAATGTGTGACCTAACAATGATTCAGTTTCTTTCTTTTTTTTTTTTTTTTTAAATTGAATCCTGAAATCTTACATTTCAATACAATTTGATATTTCAGTATGATTCATTTTTAATTCTGACACTGCTAAATACTGAAGAGACAAAAATGCTTTGGCAGTTTCCCACTGAACAAAGACACATTTTCTAAGCAATGTAGCTATGCCCTCACCTGTTTTATCCCCCCATGAGCTGGGGTCCCTGTGACGAGGGATCGTATCTCGCTTGTTGGGCCATGTATTGGACATGGACAGTGAGGAGTTTGCATGGCATCTACGAGGCAGGGTGGGAGTCAGCTGCACTCCTGGAAGAGTGGCCAGAGGGTAGGGCAGCAGAAAAGACCCGGGGGGGGGGGGGGGGGGGGGGGTGGATTGGAAGGAACTGAAAAGGTGCGCTCTACACTGGGGTTACCAGACAGCAAGCGGCTGGCTTTGGGCAAACCTGTATGGGAAAAATCATCTATTCTCAAGAGAATCTTCCATGACTATTCATTTGGCAGCAAATAATGTTCAGTAGTTCCTTTCATTTGACACTCAGTGAGTGAAATTTATGGTCAAGTGATGCCTTGATTCCAATTATTCTATTTAACAATATTTTACAACAAAACAAATCGATTGCAAAAATTATGCAAATGTTCTATTTTCTACATTTTGTATATATAAATAAAGTAAAATCAACACCAACAAGTCACCTCTGTCAGAATCACTGAGGTTAGCTGCTTTTAAAATATCTGGGTCCGCGCCAAGGCTACCGCTTCGACAAAGTCTACCCACTGTCTCTCTTTTCCATCCTGGAGCATCGGGCTGGAAAGGCTCTACTGAACGTGGAGAATGAAACAGAAACAGGAAACTTGAGGACAATTTGAAGCATCAGCTCAGCATATGTAACTAATAGGCACACATCAGACTACAAATGCATACCAAAAAACAACTAAGCGGTAAACAAAAAGTGAGCAATAGCAATTTAGATTTTATAACTAAAGACTTTAACATAATTTTAAGAAAACTTAAAATCATATGGTTACATTGTTTACAGGAGAGCTCTGTAGGCTCTTCTTGGATTTGAACAGTGCAGGTGGGATCTTTTATCAACAGACTGCAATAAAAGATTCAAGTCTAGTCTTACCTGCAGTCTTATATTGTCAATGCCAACTAAAATAGGACTTGGTAAAAATCACAAATTCCTTACATCACACAGACCGCTGCAGCACACCAGAGCGCAACACTGGCCTTGTTTCACCCAGTATATTAAAGAAGCTATGTTATATAGATGATTGCGTTTGCAACCATCTAGATGTGGTATCAGAAGCCAGCAAAGCAACATGACAATGTTTTGTTTGTTTGTTGGGGCGGGTTAAAGTAATAACAGTGACAACTACAATCAATATACATGTATAGCCAGTATTATACTAAGCTTCTATATCAATGGTAGGAAGCATTATCATCCTAGGCTAAACAAAACTGCCCAACAAATAATGTGTTTCACCGTAAACCCACCCTGCATGTGGGTGGTCATGGTGCCCACTCTAGTGTGCTCTACTCAGTCATCTACAAACATATCACTGCTAAAATTATTACTAGAGCATGAAATACACTCAAATTCAGACTTCCTCTAGTGTTTCTAATAAATACTACTCCCATGTTTCATAATCCACACACTGCTACATTGTGTTAATGCTTCGGTGTGGATTTTAGGATATTTTTCATGATGCCAAATTTTTTTTCCATAAAATACAGGAATATTGAAAAGTACTGAAGAACGCCCATATTAATAGCAGCAGTCTGAATACTGATAGAAACCCACTTCAATGTATTCCATGTACTCATACACATTTAAAACTAAACAATGAGTTAACATTTTCATTTCATGTCTTGACCTACATGTTACAAGTCTGGGTGGCATGTTCAAGGACAAATGTCCAGATAAATTAACACACACACACACACACACACACACACACACACACACACACACACACACACACACACAGACACACACACACACACACACACACACACACACACACACACACACACACACACACACACACACACACACTAATTAGCTAGATAATTAGCTGCTAATTTAAGGTGTGAAAATGAAAGCATGAGTAAAGGCAGAAACAGTAAAAGAGACACAAGAGACATGGGAATACAAATCAACATGTATTTATAGGTTGTATGTTGAAAACCTAGTAAGAAAATAGGACAAATATAAAATAGAGGACACAGAGAGAAAACAAAGAGACATTTACTTACCAGAGTTTGTGCCACAGTTTTCCTGATTCAGCCTCAAGGAGGTAGTGAGATCTTCCACACTAAAAAAAGCAGCAACAACAAAAAACAGTCCCTTATTATTCAACATTTATAAGTAAGCATGTAGCTAACCATGATAAAATATAATGCATTATAAATGGTATCTTTACATTGCTACACTGTTCTTTACCTTTTAAACATATTGAAACAGCATTGTAATCGCCCTAAACACTGTTTCAGGGCAAGAGATTGCATTCTAGACTAAAATGTAATGCATTATAAATGGTATCTTTACATTGCTACTCTGTGCTTTACCTTTTAAACACATTGAAACAGCATTTTAATCTCCCTAAACACTGTTTCAGAGCAAGAGATTGTGTTTTAGACTCAAATGTAATGCATTATAAATGGTATCTTTACATTGCTACTCTTGCTTTACCTTTTAAACACATTGAAACAGTATTGTAATCACCCTAAACACTGTTTTAGGGCAAGAGATTGTGTTTTAGACTAAAATGTAATGCATTATAAATGGTATCTTTACATTGCTACTCTGTTCTTTACCTTTTAAACATATTGAAACAGCGTTTCAAAGCATTGTAATCGCCCTAAACACTGATTCAGGGCAAGAGATTGTGTTTTAGATTAAAATGTAATGCATTATAAATGGTATCTTTACATTGCTACTCTGTTCTTTACCTTTTAAACAGCATTGTAATCGCCCTGAACACTGTTTGAGGGCAAGAGTTTGTGTTTTAGACTAAAATGTAATGCATTATAATTGGAATCTTTACATTGCTACTCTGTTCTTTACCTTTTAAACACATTGAAACAGCATTGTAATTGAACTAAACACTGTTTCAGGGCAAGAGATTGTGGTTGAGACTCAAATGTAATGCATTATAATTGTAATCTTTACATTGCTACTCTGTTCTTTACCTTTTAAACACATTGAAACAGCATTGTAATCGAATTAAACACTGTTTCAGGGCAAGAGATTGTGTTTTAGACTTAAATGTAATGCATTATAAATGGAATCTTTACATTGCTACTCTGTTCTTTACCTTTTAAACAGTATTGTTATCGCCCTGAACACTGTTTCAGAACAAGAGTTTATGTTTTAGACTAAAATGTAATGCATTATAATTGGAATCTTTACATTGCTACTCTGTTCTTTACCTTTTAAACACATTGAAACAGCATTGTAATCGCCCTAAACACTGTTTCAGGGCAAGAGATTGTGTTTTAGACTCAAATGTAATGCATTAGAAATGGTATCTTTACATTGCTACTCTGTTCTTTACCTTTAAAACAGTATTGTTATCGCCCTGAACACTGTTTCAGGGCAAGAGTTTGTGTTTTAGACTAAAATGTAATGCATTATAATTGGAATCTTTACATTGCTACTCTGTTCTTTACCTTTTAAACACATTGAAACAGCATTGTAATCGAACTAAACACTGTTTCAGGGCAAGAGATTGTGTTTTAGACTCAAATGTATTGCATTATAATTGGAATCTTTACATTGCTACTCTGTTCTTTACCTTTTACACACATTGAAACAGCATTGTAATCGCCCTAAACACTGTTTCAGGGCAAGAGATTGCATTCTAGACTAAAATGTAATGCATTATAAATGGTATCTTTACATTGCTACTCTGTGCTTTACCTTTTAAACACATTGAAACAGCATTTTAATCTCCCTAAACACTGTTTCAGAGCAAGAGATTGTGTTTTAGACTCAAATGTAATGCATTATAAATGGTATCTTTACATTGCTACTCTTGCTTTACCTTTTAAACACATTGAAACAGTATTGTAATCACCCTAAACACTGTTTTAGGGCAAGAGATTGTGTTTTAGACTAAAATGTAATGCATTATAAATGGTATCTTTACATTGCTACTCTGTTCTTTACCTTTTAAACATATTGAAACAGCGTTTCAAAGCATTGTAATCGCCCTAAACACTGATTCAGGGCAAGAGATTGTGTTTTAGATTAAAATGTAATGCATTATAAATGGTATCTTTACATTGCTACTCTGTTCTTTACCTTTTAAACAGCATTGTAATCGCCCTGAACACTGTTTGAGGGCAAGAGTTTGTGTTTTAGACTAAAATGTAATGCATTATAATTGGAATCTTTACATTGCTACTCTGTTCTTTACCTTTTAAACACATTGAAACAGCATTTTAATCTCCCTAAACACTGTTTCAGAGCAAGAGATTGTGTTTTAGACTCAAATGTAATGCATTATAAATGGTATCTTTACATTGCTACTCTTGCTTTACCTTTTAAACACATTGAAACAGTATTGTAATCACCCTAAACACTGTTTTAGGGCAAGAGATTGTGTTTTAGACTAAAATGTAATGCATTATAAATGGTATCTTTACATTGCTACTCTGTTCTTTACCTTTTAAACATATTGAAACAGCGTTTCAAAGCATTGTAATCGCCCTAAACACTGATTCAGGGCAAGAGATTGTGTTTTAGATTAAAATGTAATGCATTATAAATGGTATCTTTACATTGCTACTCTGTTCTTTACCTTTTAAACAGCATTGTAATCGCCCTGAACACTGTTTGAGGGCAAGAGTTTGTGTTTTAGACTAAAATGTAATGCATTATAATTGGAATCTTTACATTGCTACTCTGTTCTTTACCTTTTAAACACATTGAAACAGCATTGTAATTGAACTAAACACTGTTTCAGGGCAAGAGATTGTGGTTGAGACTCAAATGTAATGCATTATAATTGTAATCTTTACATTGCTACTCTGTTCTTTACCTTTTAAACACATTGAAACAGCATTGTAATCGAATTAAACACTGTTTCAGGGCAAGAGATTGTGTTTTAGACTTAAATGTAATGCATTATAAATGGAATCTTTACATTGCTACTCTGTTCTTTACCTTTTAAACAGTATTGTTATCGCCCTGAACACTGTTTCAGAATAAGAGTTTATGTTTTAGACTAAAATGTAATGCATTATAATTGGAATCTTTACATTGCTACTCTGTTCTTTACCTTTTAAACATATTGAAACAGCGCTTCAAAGCATTGTAATCGCCCTAAACTCTTTACATTGCTACTCTGTTCTTTACATTTTAAACAGTATTGTTATCGCCCTGAACACTGTTTCAGAACAAGAGTTTATGTTTTAGACTAAAATGTAATGCATTATAATTGGAATCTTTACATTGCTACTCTGTTCTTTACCTTTTAAACACATTGAAACAGCATTGTAATCGAATTAAACACTGTTTCAGGGCAAGAGATTGTGTTTTAGACTTAAATGTAATGCATTATAAATGGAATCTTTACATTGCTACTCTGTTCTTTACCTTTTAAACAGTATTGTTATCGCCCTGAACACTGTTTCAGAATAAGAGTTTATGTTTTAGACTAAAATGTAATGCATTATAATTGGAATCTTTACATTGCTACTCTGTTCTTTACCTTTTAAACATATTGAAACAGCGCTTCAAAGCATTGTAATCGCCCTAAACTCTTTACATTGCTACTCTGTTCTTTACATTTTAAACAGTATTGTTATCGCCCTGAACACTGTTTCAGAACAAGAGTTTATGTTTTAGACTAAAATGTAATGCATTATAATTGGAATCTTTACATTGCTACTCTGTTCTTTACCTTTTAAACACATTGAAACAGCATTGTAATCGCCCTAAACACTGTTTCAGGGCAAGAGATTGTGTTTTAGACTCAAATGTAATGCATTATAATTGTAATCTTTACATTGCTACTCTGTTCTTTACCTTTTAAACACATTGAATCAGCATTGTAATCGAACTAAACACTGTTTCAGGGCAAGAGATTGTGGTTTAGACTCAAATGTAATGCATTATAATTGGAATCTTTACATTGCTACTCTGTTCTTTACCTTTTAAACACATTGAAACAGCATTGTAATCGAATTAAACACTGTTTCAGGGCAAGAGATTGTGTTTTAGACTTAAATGTAATGCATTATAAATGGAATCTTTACATTGCTACTCTGTTCTTTACCTTTTAAACAGTATTGTTATCGCCCTGAACACTGTTTCAGAACAAGAGTTTATGTTTTAGACTAAAATGTAATGCATTATAATTGGAATCTTTACATTGCTACTCTGTTCTTTACCTTTTAAACACATTGAAACAGCATTGTAATCGCCCTAAACACTGTTTCAGGGCAAGAGATTGTGTTTTAGACTCAAATGTAATGCATTAGAAATGGTATCTTTACATTGCTACTCTGTTCTTTACCTTTAAAACAGTATTGTTATCGCCCTGAACACTGTTTCAGGGCAAGAGTTTGTGTTTTAGACTAAAATGTAATGCATTATAATTGGAATCTTTACATTGCTACTCTGTTCTTTACCTTTTACACACATTGAAACAGCATTGTAATCGCCCTAAACACTGTTTCAGGGCAAGAGATTGCATTCTAGACTAAAATGTAATGCATTATAAATGGTATCTTTACATTGCTACTCTGTGCTTTACCTTTTAAACACATTGAAACAGCATTTTAATCTCCCTAAACACTGTTTCAGAGCAAGAGATTGTGTTTTAGACTCAAATGTAATGCATTTTAAATGGTATCTTTACATTGCTACTCTTGCTTTACCTTTTAAACACATTGAAACAGTATTGTAATCACCCTAAACACTGTTTTAGGGCAAGAGATTGTGTTTTAGACTAAAATGTAATGCATTATAAATGGTATCTTTACATTGCTACTCTGTTCTTTACCTTTTAAACATATTGAAACAGCGTTTCAAAGCATTGTAATCGCCCTAAACACTGATTCAGGGCAAGAGATTGTGTTTTAGATTAAAATGTAATGCATTATAAATGGTATCTTTACATTGCTACTCTTGCTTTACCTTTTAAACACATTGAAACAGCATTGTAATCGCCCTAAACACTGTTTCAGGGCAAGAGATTGTGTTTTAGACTCAAATGTAATGCATTATAAATGGTATCTTTACATTGCTACTCTGTTCTTTACCTTTTAAACATATTGAAACAGCGCTTCAAAGCATTGTAATCGCCCTAAACACTGTTTCAGGGCAAGAGATTGTGTTTTAGACTCAAATGTAATGCATTATAATTGGAATCTTTACATTGCTACTCTGTTCTTTACCTTTTAAACACATTGAAACAGCATTGTAATCGAACTAAACACTGTTTCAGGGCAAGAGATTGTGGTTTAGACTCAAATGTAACGCATTATAATTGGAATATTTACATTCCTACTCTGTTCTTTACCTTTTAAACACATTGAAACAGCATTGTAATCGAACTAAACACTGTTTCAGGGCAAGAGATTGTGTTTTAGACTAAAATTTAATGCATTATAAATCGAATCTTTACATTGCTACTCTGTTCTTTACCTTTTAAACAGTATTGTTATCGCCCTGAACACTGTTTCAGAACAAGAGTTTATGTTTTAGACTAAAATGAAATGCATTATAAATGGTATCTTTACACTGCTACTCTGTGCTTTACCTTTTAAACACATTGAAACAGCATTTTAATCTCCCTAAACACTGTTTCAGAGCAAGAGATTGTGTTTTAGACTCAAATGTAATGCATTATAAATGGTATCTTTACATTGCTACTCTTGCTTTACCTTTTAAACACATTGAAACAGCATTGTAATCACCCTAAACACTGTTTTAGGGCAAGAGATTGTGTTTTAGACTAAAATGTAATGCATTATAAATGGTATCTTTACATTGCTACTCTGTTCTTTACCTTTTAAACATATTGAAACAGCGTTTCAAAGCATTGTAATCGCCCTAAACACTGATTCAGGGCAAGAGATTGTGTATTAGACTAAAATGTAATGCATTATAAATGGTATCTTTACATTGCTACTCTTGCTTTACCTTTTAAACACATTGAAACAGCATTGTAATCGCCCTAAACACTGTTTCAGGGCAAGAGATTGTGTTTTAGACTCAAATGTAATGCATTATAAATGGTATCTTTACATTGCTACTCTGTTCTTTACCTTTTAAACATATTGAAACAGCGCTTCAAAGCATTGTAATCGCCCTAAACACTGTTTCAGGGCAAGAGATTGTGTTTTAGACTAAAATGTAATGCATTATAATTGGAATCTTTAAATTGCTACTCTGTTCTTTACATTTTAAACACATTGAAACAGCATTGTAATCGAACTAAACACTGTTTCAGGGCAAGAGATTGTGTTTTAGACTCAAATGTAATGCATTATAATTGGAATCTTTACATTGCTACTCTGTTCTTTACCTTTTAAACACATTGAAACAGCATTGTAATCGAACTAAACACTGTTTCAGGGCAAGAGATTGTGGTTTAGACTCAAATGTAATGCATTATAATTGGAATCGTTACATTGCTACTCTGTTCTTTACCTTTTAAACACATTGAAACAGCATTGTAATCGAACTAAACACTGTTTCAGGGCAAGAGATTGTGTTTTAGACTAAAATTTAATGCATTATAAATCGAATCTTTACATTGCTACTCTGTTCTTTACCTTTTAAACAGTATTGTTATCGCCCTGAACACTGTTTCAGAACAAGAGTTTATGTTTTAGACTAAAATGTAATGCATTATAATTGGAATCTTTACATTGCTACTCTGTTCTTTACCTTTTAAACACATTGAAACAGCATTGTAATCGCCCTAAACACTGTTTCAGGGCAAGAGATTGTGTTTTAGACTCAAATGTAATGCATTAGAAATGGTATCTTTACATTGCTACTCTGTTCTTTACCTTTTAAACAGCATTGTAATCGCCCTGAACACTGTTTGAGGGCAAGAGTTTGTGTTTTAGACTAAAATGTAATGCATTATAATTGTAATCTTTACATTGCTACTCTGTTCTTTACCTTTTAAACACATTGAAACAGCATTGTAATCGCCCTAAACACTGTTTCAGGGTAAGAGATTGTGTTTTAGACTTAAATGTAATGCATTATAAATGGAATCTTTACATTGCTACGCTGTTCTTTACCTTTTAAGCAGTATTGTTATCGCCCTGAACACTGTTTCAGAATAAGAGTTTATGTTTTAGACTAAAATGTAATGCATTATAATTGGAATCTTTACATTGCTACTCTGTTCTTTACCTTTTAAACACATTGAAACAGCATTGTAATCGCCCTAAACACTGTTTCAGGGCAAGAGATTGTGTTTTAGACTCAAATGTAATGCATTAGAAATGGTATCTATACATTGCTACACTGTTTTTTACCTTTTAAACATATTGAAACTGCATTGTAATCGCCCTAAACACTGTTTCAGGGCAAGAGATTGCATTCTAGAATAAAATGTAATGCATTATAAATGGTATCTTTACATTGCTACTCTGTGCTTTACCTTTTAAACACATTGAAACAGCATTTTAATCTCCCTAAACACTGTTTCAGAGCAAGAGATTGTGTTTTAGACTCAAATGTAATGCATTATAAATGGTATCTTTACATTGCTACTCTTGCTTTACCTTTTAAACACATTGAAACAGCATTGTAATCACCCTAAACACTGTTTTAGGGCAAGAGATTGTGTTTTAGACTAAAATGTAATGCATTATAAATGGTATCTTTACATTGCTACTCTGTTCTTTACCTTTTAAACATATTGAAACAGCGCTTCAAAGCATTGTAATCGCCTTAAACACTGTTTCAGGGCAAGAGATTGTGTTTTAGACTCAAATGTAATGCATTAGAAATGGTATCTTTACATTGCTACTCTGTTCTTTACCTTTTAAACAGCATTGTAATCGCCCTGAACACTGTTTGAGGGCAAGAGTTTGTGTTTTAGACTAAAATGTAATGCATTATAATTGGAATCTTTACATTGCTACTCTGTTCTTTACCTTTTAAACACATTGAAACAGCATTGTAATTGAACTAAACACTGTTTCAGGGCAAGAGATTGTGGTTGAGACTCAAATGTAATGCATTATAATTGTAATCTTTACATTGCTACTCTGTTCTTTACCTTTTAAACACATTGAAACAGCATTGTAATCGAATTAAACACTGTTTCAGGGCAAGAGATTGTGTTTTAGACTTAAATGTAATGCATTATAAATGGAATCTTTACATTGCTACTCTGTTCTTTACCTTTTAAACAGTATTGTTATCGCCCTGAACACTGTTTCAGAATAAGAGTTTATGTTTTAGACTAAAATGTAATGCATTATAATTGGAATCTTTACATTGCTACTCTGTTCTTTACCTTTTAAACATATTGAAACAGCGCGTCAAAGCATTGTAATCGCCCTAAACTCTTTACATTGCTACTCTGTTCTTTACCTTTTAAACACATTGAAACAGCATTGTAATCGCCCTAAACACTGTTTCAGGGCAAGAGATTGTGTTTTAGACTCAAATGTAATGCATTATAATTGTAATCTTTACATTGCTACTCTGTTCTTTACCTTTTAAACACATTGAATCAGCATTGTAATCGAACTAAACACTGTTTCAGGGCAAGAGATTGTGGTTTAGACTCAAATGTAATGCATTATAATTGGAATCTTTACATTGCTACTCTGTTCTTTACCTTTTAAACACATTGAAACAGCATTGTAATCGAATTAAACACTGTTTCAGGGCAAGAGATTGTGTTTTAGACTTAAATGTAATGCATTATAAATGGAATCTTTACATTGCTACTCTGTTCTTTACCTTTTAAACAGTATTGTTATCGCCCTGAACACTGTTTCAGAACAAGAGTTTATGTTTTAGACTAAAATGTAATGCATTATAATTGGAATCTTTACATTGCTACTCTGTTCTTTACCTTTTAAACACATTGAAACAGCATTGTAATCGCCCTAAACACTGTTTCAGGGCAAGAGATTGTGTTTTAGACTCAAATGTAATGCATTAGAAATGGTATCTTTACATTGCTACTCTGTTCTTTACCTTTAAAACAGTATTGTTATCGCCCTGAACACTGTTTCAGGGCAAGAGTTTGTGTTTTAGACTAAAATGTAATGCATTATAATTGGAATCTTTACATTGCTACTCTGTTCTTTACCTTTTAAACACATTGAAACAGCATTGTAATCGAACTAAACACTGTTTCAGGGCAAGAGATTGTGTTTTAGACTCAAATGTATTGCATTATAATTGGAATCTTTACATTGCTACTCTGTTCTTTACCTTTTACACACATTGAAACAGCATTGTAATCGCCCTAAACACTGTTTCAGGCTAAGAGATTGCATTCTAGACTAAAATGTAATGCATTATAAATGGTATCTTTACATTGCTACTCTGTGCTTTACCTTTTAAACACATTGAAACAGCATTTTAATCTCCCTAAACACTGTTTCAGAGCAAGAGATTGTGTTTTAGACTCAAATGTAATGCATTATAAATGGTATCTTTACATTGCTACTCTTGCTTTACCTTTTAAACACATTGAAACAGTATTGTAATCACCCTAAACACTGTTTTAGGGCAAGAGATTGTGTTTTAGACTAAAATGTAATGCATTATAAATGGTATCTTTACATTGCTACTCTGTTCTTTACCTTTTAAACATATTGAAACAGCGCTTCAAAGCATTGTAATCGCCCTAAACTCTTTACATTGCTACTCTGTTCTTTACATTTTAAACAGTATTGTTATCGCCCTGAACATTGTTTCAGAACAAGAGTTTATGTTTTAGACTAAAATGTAATGCATTATAATTGGAATCTTTACATTGCTACTCTGTTCTTTACCTTTTAAACACATTGAAACAGCATTGTAATCGCCCTAAACACTGTTTCAGGGCAAGAGATTGTGTTTTAGACTCAAATGTAATGCATTATAATTGTAATCTTTACATTGCTACTCTGTTCTTTACCTTTTAAACACATTGAATCAGCATTGTAATCGAACTAAACACTGTTTCAGGGCAAGAGATTGTGGTTTAGACTCAAATGTAATGCATTATAATTGGAATCTTTACATTGCTACTCTGTTCTTTACCTTTTAAACACATTGAAACAGCATTGTAATCGAATTAAACACTGTTTCAGGGCAAGAGATTGTGTTTTAGACTTAAATGTAATGCATTATAAATGGAATCTTTACATTGCTACTCTGTTCTTTACCTTTTAAACAGTATTGTTATCGCCCTGAACACTGTTTCAGAACAAGAGTTTATGTTTTAGACTAAAATGTAATGCATTATAATTGGAATCTTTACATTGCTACTCTGTTCTTTACCTTTTAAACACATTGAAACAGCATTGTAATCGCCCTAAACACTGTTTCAGGGCAAGAGATTGTGTTTTAGACTCAAATGTAATGCATTAGAAATGGTATCTTTACATTGCTACTCTGTTCTTTACCTTTAAAACAGTATTGTTATCGCCCTGAACACTGTTTCAGGGCAAGAGTTTGTGTTTTAGACTAAAATGTAATGCATTATAATTGGAATCTTTACATTGCTACTCTGTTCTTTACCTTTTAAACACATTGAAACAGCATTGTAATCGAACTAAACACTGTTTCAGGGCAAGAGATTGTGTTTTAGACTCAAATGTATTGCATTATAATTGGAATCTTTACATTGCTACTCTGTTCTTTACCTTTTACACACATTGAAACAGCATTGTAATCGCCCTAAACACTGTTTCAGGGCAAGAGATTGCATTCTAGACTAAAATGTAATGCATTATAAATGGTATCTTTACATTGCTACTCTGTGCTTTACCTTTTAAACACATTGAAACAGCATTTTAATCTCCCTAAACACTGTTTCAGAGCAAGAGATTGTGTTTTAGACTCAAATGTAATGCATTATAAATGGTATCTTTACATTGCTACTCTTGCTTTACCTTTTAAACACATTGAAACAGTATTTTAATCACCCTAAACACTGTTTTAGGGCAAGAGATTGTGTTTTAGACTAAAATGTAATGCATTATAAATGGTATCTTTACATTGCTACTCTGTTCTTTACCTTTTAAACATATTGAAACAGCGTTTCAAAGCTTTGTAATCGCCCTAAACACTGATTCAGGGCAAGAGATTGTGTTTTAGACTAAAATGTAATGCATTATAAATGGTATCTTTACATTGCTACTCTTGCTTTACCTTTTAAACACATTGAAACAGCATTGTAATCGCCCTAAACACTGTTTCAGGGCAAGAGATTGTGTTTTAGACTCAAATGTAATGCATTATAAATGGTATCTTTACATTGCTACTCTGTTCTTTACCTTTTAAACATATTGAAACAGCGCTTCAAAGCATTGTAATCGCCCTAAACACTGTTTCAGGGCAAGAGATTGTGTTTTAGACTCAAATGTAATGCATTATAATTGGAATCTTTACATTGCTACTCTGTTCTTTACCTTTTAAACACATTGAAACAGCATTGTAATCGAACTAAACACTGTTTCAGGGCAAGAGATTGTGGTTTAGACTCAAATGTAACGCATTATAATTGGAATATTTACATTGCTACTCTGTTCTTTACCTTTTAAACACATTGAAACAGCATTGTAATCGAACTAAACACTGTTTCAGGGCAAGAGATTGTGTTTTAGAGTAAAATTTAATGCATTATAAATCGAATCTTTACATTGCTACTCTGTTCTTTACCTTTTAAACAGTATTGTTATCGCCCTGAACACTGTTTCAGAACAAGAGTTTATGTTTTAGACTAAAATGTAATGCATTATAAATGGTATCTTTACACTGCTACTCTGTGCTTTACCTTTTAAACACATTGAAACAGCATTTTAATCTCCCTAAACACTGTTTCAGAGCAAGAGATTGTGTTTTAGACTAAAATGTAATGCATTATAAATGGTATCTTTACATTGCTACTCTGTTCTTTACCTTTTAAACATATTGAAACAGCGTTTCAAAGCATTGTAATCGCCCTAAACACTGATTCAGGGCAAGAGATTGTGTTTTAGACTAAAATGTAATGCATTATAAATGGTATCTTTACATTGCTACTCTTGCTTTACCTTTTAAACACATTGAAACAGCATTGTAATCGCCCTAAACACTGTTTCAGGGCAAGAGATTGTGTTTTAGACTCAAATGTAATGCATTATAAATGGTATCTTTACATTGCTACTCTGTTCTTTACCTTTTAAACATATTGAAACAGCGCTTCAAAGCATTGTAATCGCCCTAAACACTGTTTCAGGGCAAGAGATTGTGTTTTAGACTAAAATGTAATGCATTATAATTGGAATCTTTAAATTGCTACTCTGTTCTTTACATTTTAAACACATTGAAACAGCATTGTAATCGAACTAAACACTGTTTCAGGGCAAGAGATTGTGTTTTAGACTCAAATGTAATGCATTATAATTGGAATCTTTACATTGCTACTCTGTTCTTTACCTTTTAAACACATTGAAACAGCATTGTAATCGAACTAAACACTGTTTCAGGGCAAGAGATTGTAGTTTAGACTCAAATGTAATGCATTATAATTGGAATCGTTACATTGCTACTCTGTTCTTTACCTTTTAAACACATTGAAACAGCATTGTAATCGAACTAAACACTGTTTCAGGGCAAGAGATTGTGTTTTAGACTAAAATTTAATGCATTATAAATCGAATCTTTACATTGCTACTCTGTTCTTTACCTTTTAAACAGTATTGTTATCGCCCTGAACACTGTTTCAGAACAAGAGTTTATGTTTTAGACTAAAATGTAATGCATTATAATTGGAATCTTTACATTGCTACTCTGTTCTTTACCTTTTAAACACATTGAAACAGCATTGTAATCGCCCTAAACACTGTTTCAGGGCAAGAGATTGTGTTTTAGACTCAAATGTAATGCATTAGAAATGGTATCTTTACATTGCTACTCTGTTCTTTACCTTTTAAACAGCATTGTAATCGCCCTGAACACTGTTTGAGGGCAAGAGTTTGTGTTTTAGACTAAAATGTAATGCATTATAATTGGAATCTTTACATTGCTACTCTGTTCTTTACCTTTTAAACACATTGAAACAGCATTGTAATCGAACTAAACACTGTTTCAGGGCAAGAGATTGTGGTTGAGACTCAAATGTAATGCATTATAATTGTAATCTTTACATTGCTACTCTGTTCTTTACCTTTTAAACACATTGAAACAGCATTGTAATCGCCCTAAACACTGTTTCAGGGCAAGAGATTGTGTTTTAGACTTAAATGTAATGCATTATAAATGGAATCTTTACATTGCTACTCTGTTCTTTACCTTTTAAGTAGTATTGTTATCGCCCTGAACACTGTTTCAGAATAAGAGTTTATGTTTTAGACTAAAATGTAATGCATTATAATTGGAATCTTTACATTGCTACTCTGTTCTTTACCTTTTAAACATATTGAAACAGCGCTTCAAAGCATTGTAATCGCCCTAAACTCTTTACATTGCTACTCTGTTCTTTACCTTTTAAACACATTGAAACAGCATTGTAATCGAACTAAACACTGTTTCAGGGCAAGAGATTGTGGTTTAGACTGAAATGTAATGCATTATAATTGGAATCTTTACATTGCTACTCTTTTCTTTACCTTTTAAACACATTGAAACAGCATTGTAATCGAACTAAACACTGTTTCAGGGCAAGAGATTGTGTTTTAGACTAAAATGTAATGCATTATAAATGGAATCTTTACATTGCTACTCTGTTCTTTACATTTTAAACAGTATTGTTATCGCCCTGAACACTGTTTCAGAACAAGAGTTTATGTTTTAGACTAAAATGTAATGCATTATAATTGGAATCTTTACATTGCTACTCTGTTCTTTAACTTTTAAACACATTGAAACAGCATTGTAATCGCCCTAAACACTGTTTCAGGGCAAGAGATTGTGTTTTAGACTCAAATGTAATGCATTATAATTGTAATCTTTACATTGCTACTCTGTTCTTTACCTTTTAAACACATTGAATCAGCATTGTAATCGAACTAAACACTGTTTCAGGGCAAGAGATTGTGGTTTAGACTCAAATGTAATGCATTATAATTGGAATCTTTACATTGCTACTCTGTTCTTTACCTTTTAAACACATTGAAACAGCATTGTAATCGAATTAAACACTGTTTCATGGCAAGAGATTGTGTTTTAGACTTAAATGTAATGCATTATAAATGGAATCTTTACATTGCTACTCTGTTCTTTACCTTTTAAACAGTATTGTTATCGCCCTGAACACTGTTTCAGAACAAGAGTTTATGTTTTAGACTAAAATGTAATGCATTATAATTGGAATCTTTACATTGCTACTCTGTTCTTTACCTTTTAAACACATTGAAACAGCATTGTAATCGAACTAAACACTGTTTCAGGGCAAGAGATTGTGTTTTAGACTCAAATGTAATGCATTATAATTGGAATCTTTACATTGCTACTCTGTTCTTTACCTTTTACACACATTGAAACAGCATTGTAATCGCCCTAAACAATGTTTGAGGGCAAGAGTTTGTGTTTTAGACTAAAATGTAATACATTATAATTGGAATCTTTACATTGCTACTCTGTTCTTTACCTTTTAAACATATTGAAACAGCGCTTCAAAGCATTGTAATCGCCCTAAACACTGTTTCAGGGCAAGAGATTGTGTTTTAGACTAAAATGTAATGCATTATAATTGGAATCTTTACATTGCTACTCTGTTCTTTACATTTTAAACACATTGAAACAGCATTGTAATCGAACTAAACACTGTTTCAGGGCAAGAGATTGTGTTTTAGACTCAAATGTAATGCATTAGAAATGGTATCTTTACATTGCTACTCTGTTCTTTACCTTTTAAACAGTATTGTTAGCGCCCTGAACACTGTTTCAGAACAAGAGTTTATGTTTTAGACTAAAATGTAATGCATTATAAATGGTATCTTTACATTGCTACTCTGTTCTTTATCTTTTAAACATATTGAAACAGCGCTTCAAAGCATTGTAATCGCCCTAAACACTGTTTCAGGGCAAGAGATTGTGTTTTAGACTAAAATGTAATGCATTATAATTGGAATCTTTAAATTGCTACTCTGTTCTTTACATTTTAAACACATTGAAACAGCATTGTAATCGAACTAAACACTGTTTCAGGGCAAGAGATTGTGTTTTAGACTCAAATGTAATGCATTATAATTGGAATCTTTACATTGCTACTCTGTTCTTTACCTTTTAAACACATTGAAACAGCATTGTAATCGAACTAAACACTGTTTCAGGGCAAGAGATTGTGGTTTAGACTCAAATGTAATGCATTATAATTGGAATCGTTACATTGCTACTCTGTTCTTTACCTTTTAAACACATTGAAACAGAATTGTAATCGAACTAAACACTGTTTCAGGGCAAGAGATTGTGTTTTAGACTCAAATGTAATGCATTAGAAATGGTATCTTTACATTGCTACTCTGTTCTTTACCTTTTAAACAGTATTGTTATCGCCCTGAACACTGTTTGAGGGCAAGAGTTTGTGTTTTAGACTAAAATGTAATGCATTATAATTGGAATCTTTACATTGCTACTCTGTTCTTTACCTTGTAAACACATTGAAACAGCATTGTAATCGAACTAAACACTGTTTCAGGGCAAGACATTGTGTTTTAGACTCAAATGTAATGCATTATAAATGGTATCTTTACATTGCTACTCTGTTCTTTACCTTTTAAACACATTGAAACAGCATTGTAATCGCCCTAAACACTGTTTCAGGGCAAGAGATTGTGTTTTAGACTAAAATGTAATGCATTATAAATGGTATCTTTACATTGCTACTCTTGCTTTACCTTTTAAACACATTGAAAAGCATTGTAATCGCCCTAAACACTGTTTTAGGGCAAGAGATTGTGTTTTAGACTAAAATGTAATGCATTATAAATGGAATCTTTACATTGCTACTCTGTTCTTTACCTTTTAAACAGTATTGTTATCGTCCTGAACACTGTTTCAGAACAAGAGTTTATGTTTTAGACTAAAATGTAATGCATTATAATTGGAATCTTTACATTGCTACTCTGTTCTTTACCTTTTAAACACATTGAAACAGCATTGTAATCGAACTAAACACTGTTTCAGGGCAAGAGATTTTATTTTAGACTCAAATGTAATGCATTATAATTGGAATCTTTACATTGCTACTCTGTTCTTTACCTTTTACACACATTGAAACAGCATTGTAATCGCCCTAAACACTGTTTCAGGGCAAGAGATTGTGTTTTAGACTCAAATGTAATGCATTATAAATGGTATCTTTACATTGCTACTCTGTTCTTTAGCTTTTAAACAGTATTGTTATCGCCCTGATCACTGTTTGAGGGCAAGAGTTTGTGTTTTAGACTCAAATGTAATGCATTATAATTGGAATCTTTACATTGCTACTCTGTTCTTTACCTTTTACACACATTGAAACAGCATTGTAATCGCCCTATACACTGTTTCAGGGCAAGAGATTGTGTTTTAGACTCAAATGTAATGCATTATAAATGGTATCTTTACATTGCTACTATGTTCTTTAGCTTTTAAACAGTATTGTTATCGCCCTGATCACTGTTTGAGGGCAAGAGTTTGTGTTTTAGACTAAAATGTAATACATTATAATTGGAATCTTTACATTGCTACTCTGTTCTTTACCTTTTAAACACATTGAAACAGCATTGTAATCGAACTAAACACTGTTTCAGGGCAAGAGATTGTGGTTAAGACTCAAATGTAATGCATTATAATTGGAATCTTTACATTGCTACTCTGTTCTTTACCTTGTAAACACATTGAAACAGCATTGTAATCGAACTAAACACTGTTTCAGGGCAAGACATTGTGTTTTAGACTCAAATGTAATGCATTATAAATGGTATCTTTACATTGCTACTCTGTTCTTTACCTTTTAAACACATTGAAACAGCATTGTAATTGCCCTAAACACTGTTTCAGGGCAAGAGATTGTGTTTTAGACTAAAATGTAATGCATTATAAATGGTATCTTTACATTGCTACTCTTGCTTTACCTTTTAAACACATTGAAAAGCATTGTAATCGCCCTAAACACTGTTTTAGGGCAAGAGATTGTGTTTTAGACTAAAATGTAATGCATTATAAATGGAATCTTTACATTGCTACTCTGTTCTTTACCTTTTAAACAGTATTGTTATCGTCCTGAACACTGTTTCAGAACAAGAGTTTATGTTTTAGACTAAAATGTAATGCATTATAATTGGAATCTTTACATTGCTACTCTGTTATTTACCTTTTAAACATATTGAAATAGCGCTTCAAAGCATTGTAATCGCCCTAAACACTGCTTCAGGGCAAGAGATTGTGTTTTAGACTAAAATGTAATGCATTATAAATGGAATCTTTACATTGCTACTCTGTTCTTTACCTTTTAAACACATTGAAACAGCATTGTAATTGCCCTAAACACTGTTTGAGGGCAAGAGTTTGTGTTTTAGACTCAAATGTAATGCATTATAATTGGAATCTTTACATTGCTACTCTGTTCTTTACCTTTTACACACATTGAAACAGCATTGTAATCGCCCTATACACTGTTTCAGGGCAAGAGATTGTGTTTTAGACTCAAATGTAATGCATTATAAATGGTATCTTTACATTGCTACTATGTTCTTTAGCTTTTAAACAGTATTGTTATCGCCCTGATCACTGTTTGAGGGCAAGAGTTTGTGTTTTAGACTAAAATGTAATACATTATAATTGGAATCTTTACATTGCTACTCTGTTCTTTACCTTTTAAACACATTGAAACAGCATTGTAATCGAACTAAACACTGTTTCAGGGCAAGAGATTGTGGTTAAGACTCAAATGTAATGCATTATAATTGGAATCTTTACATTGCTACTCTGTTCTTTACCTTGTAAACACATTGAAACAGCATTGTAATCGAACTAAACACTGTTTCAGGGCAAGACATTGTGTTTTAGATTCAAATGTAATGCATTATAAATGGTATCTTTACATTGCTACTCTGTTCTTTACCTTTTAAACACATTGAAACAGCATTTTAATCTCCCTAAACACTGTTTCAGGGCAAGTGATTGTGTTTTAGACTCAAATGTAAAGCATTATAAATGGTATCTTTACATTGCTACTCTTGCTTTACCTTTTAAACACATTGAAAGAGCATTGTAATCACCCTAAACACTTTTTCAGGGCAAGAGATTGTGTTTTAGACTAAAATGTAATGCATTATAAATGGTGTCTTTACATTGCTACTCTGTTATTTACCTTTTAAACATATTGAAATAGCGGTTCAAAGCATTGTAATCGCCCTAAACACTGCTTCAGGGCAAGAGATTGTGTTTTAGACTAAAATGTAATGCATTATAAATGGAATCTTTACATTGCTACTCTGTTCTTTACCTTTTAAACACATTGAAACAGCATTGTAATTGCCCTAAACACTGTTTCAGGGCAAGAGATTGTGTTTTAGACTAAAATGTAATGCCTTATAAATGGTATCTTTACATTGCTACTCTTGCTTTACCTTTTAAACACATTGAAACAGCATTTTAATCGCCCTAAACACTGTTTCAGGGCAAGAGATTGTGTTTTAGACTAAAATGTAATGCATTATAAATGGTGTCTTTACATTGCTAATCTGTTATTTACTTTTTAAACATATTGAAATAGCGCTTCAAAGCATTGTTATCGCCCTAAACACTGTTTCAGGGCAAGAGATTGTGTTTTAGACTAAAATGTAATGCACTATAAATGGTATCTTTACATTGCTACTCTTGCTTTACCTTTTAAACACATTGAAACAGCATTGTAATCGAACTAAACACTGTTTCAGGGCAAGAGATTGTGTTTTAGACTAAAATGTAATGTATTATAATTGGAATCTTTACATTGCTACTCTGTTCTTTACATTTTAAAGACATTGAAACAGCATTGTAATCGAACTAAACACTGTTTCAGGGCAAGAGATTGTGTTTTAGACTAAAATGTAATGCATTATAATTGGAATCTTTACATTGCTTCTCTGTTCTTTACCTTTTAAACAGTATTGTTATCGCCCTGAACACTGTTTGAGGGCAAGAGTTATTGTTTTTTATTAAAATGTAATACATTATAATTGGAATCTTTACATTGCTACTTTGTTCTTTACCTTTTAAACACATTGAAACAGCATTGTAATCGAACTAAACACTGTTTCAGGGCAAGAGATTGTGTTTTAGACTAAAATGTAATGTATTATAATTGGAATCTTTACATTGCTACTCTGTTCTTTACCTTTTAAAGACATTGAAACAGCATTGTAATCGAACTAAACACTGTTTCAGGGCAAGAGATTGTGTTTTAGACTAAAATGTAATGCATTATAAATGGAATCTTTACATTGCTACTCTGTTCTTTACCTTTTAAACACATTGAAACAGCATTGTAATCAGCCTAAACACTGTTTCAGAGCAAGAGATTGTGTTTTAGACTCAAATGTAATGCATTATAAATGGTATCTTTACATTGCTACTCTGTTCTTTACCTTTTAAACACATTGAAACAGCATTTTAATCTCCTTAAACACAGTTTCAGGGCAAGTGATTGTGTTTTAGACTCAAATGTAAAGCATTATAAATGGTATCTTTACATTGCGACTCTTGCTTTACCTTTTAAACACATTGAAAGAGCATTGTAATCACCCTAAACACTGTTTCAGGGCAAGAGATTGTGTTTTAGACTAAAATGTAATGCATTATAAATGGTGTCTTTACATTGCTAATCTGTTATTTACCTTTTAAACATATTGAAATAACGCTTCAAAGCATTGTTATCGCCCTAAACACTGTTTCAGGGCAAGAGATTGTGTTTTAGACTAAAATGTAATGCATTATAAATGGTATCTTTACATTGCTACTCTTGCTTTACCTTTTAAACACATTGAAACAGCATTGTAATCGAACTAAACACTGTTTCAGGGCAAGAGATTGTGTTTTAGACTCAAATGTAATGCATTATAATTGGAATCTTTACATTGCTACTCTGTTCTTTACCTTTTAAACAGTATTGTTATCGCCCTGAACACTGTTTGAGGGCAAGAGTTATTGTTTTTTACTAAAATGTAATACATTATAATTGGAATCTTTACATTGCTACTCTGTTCTTTACCTTTTAAACACATTGAAACAGCATTGTAATCGAACTAAACAATGTTTCAGGGCAAGAGATTGTGTTTTAGACTAAAATGTAATGTATTATAATTGGAATCTTTACATTGCTACTCTGTTCTTTACCTTTTAAAGACATTGAAACAGCATTGTAATCGAACTAAACACTGTTTCAGGGCAAGAGATTGTGTTTTAGAATAAAATGTAATGCATTATAAATGGAATCTTTACATTGCTACTCTGTTCTTTACCTTTTAAACAGTATTGTTATCGTCCTGAACACTGTTTCAGAACAAGAGTTTATGTTTTAGACTAAAATGTAATGCATTATAATTGGAATCTTTACATTGCTACTCTGTTCTTTACCTTTTAAACACATTGAAACAGCATTGTAATCGAACTAAACACTGTTTCAGGGCAAGAGATTGTGTTTTAGACTCAAATGTAATGCATTATAATTGGAATCTTTACATTGCTACTCTGTTCTTTACCTTTTACACACATTGAAACAGCATTGTAATCGCCCTAAACACTGTTTCAGGGCAAGAGATTGTGTTTTAGACTCAAATGTAATGCATTATAAATGGTATCTTTACATTGCTACTATGTTCTTTAGCTTTTAAACAGTATTGTTATCGCCCTAATCACTGTTTGAGGGCAAGAGTTTGTGTTTTAGACTAAAATGTAATACATTATAATTGGAATCTTTACATTGCTACTCTGTTCTTTACCTTTTAAACACATTGAAACAGCATTGTAAACGAACTAAACACTGTTTCAGGGCAAGAGATTGTGGTTAAGACTCAAATGTAATGCATTATAATTGGAATCTTTACATTGCTACTCTGTTCTTTACCTTTTAAACACATTGAAACAGCATTGTAATCGAACTAAACACTGTTTCAGGGCAAGAGATTGTGTTTTAGACTCAAATGTAATGCATTATAAATGGTATCTTTACATTGCTACTCTGTTCTTTAGCTTTTAAACAGTATTGTTATCGCCCTGATCACTGTTTGAGGGCAAGAGTTTGTGTTTTAGACTAAAATGTAATACATTATAATTGGAATCTTTACATTGCTACTCTGTTCTTTACCTTGTAAACACATTGAAACAGCATTGTAATCGAACTAAGCACTGTTTCAGGGCAAGAGATTGTGTTTTAGACTCAAATGTAATGCATTAGAAATGGTATCTTTACATTGCTACTCTGTTCTTTACCTTTTAAACAGTATTGTTATCGCCCTGAACACTGTTTCAGGGCAAGAGTTTGTGTTTTAGACTAAAATGTAATGCATTATAATTGGAATCTTTACATTGCTACTCTGTTCTTTACCTTTAAACACATTGAAACAGCATTGTAATCGAACTAAACACTGTTTCAGGGCAAGAGATTGTGTTTTAGACTAAAATGTAATGCATTATAATTGGAATCTTTACATTGCTACTCTGTTCTTTACCTTTTACACACATTGAAACAGCATTGTAATCGAACTAAACACTGTTTCACGGCAAGAGATTGTGGTTTAGACTCAAATGTAATGCATTATAATTGGAATCTTTACATTGCTGCTCTGTTCTTTACCTTTCAAACACATTGAAACAGCATTGTAATCGAACTAAACACTGTTTCAGGGCAAGAGATTGTGTTTTAGACTAAAATGTAATGCATTATAAATGGAATCGTTACATTGCTACTCTGTTCTTTACCTTTTAAACAGTATTGTTATCGCCCTGAACACTGTTTCAGAACAAGAGTTTATGCTTTAGACTAAAATGTAATGCATTATAATTGGAATCTTTACATTGCTACTCTGTTCTTTACCTTTTAAACACATTGAAACAGCATTGTAATCGCCCTAATCACTGTTTCAGGGCAAGAGATTGTGTTTTAGACTCAAATGTAATGCATTAGAAATGGTATCTTTACATTGCTACTCTGTTCTTTACCTTTTAAACAGTATTGTTATCGCCCTGAACACTGTTTCAGGTCAAGAGTTTGTGTTTTAGACTAAAATGTAATGCATTATAATTGGAATCTTTACATTGCTACTCTGTTCTTTACCTTTTAAACACATTGAAACAGCATTGTAATCGCCCTAAACACTGTTTCAGGGGAAGAGATTGTGTTTTAGACTAAAATGTAATGCATTATAATTGGAATCTTTACATTGCTACTCTGTTCTTTACCTTTTAAACACATTGAAACAGCATTGTAATTGCCCTAAACACTGTTTCAGGGCAAGAGATTGTGTTTTAGACTAAAATGTAATGCCTTATAAATGGTATCTTTACATTGCTACTCTTGCTTTACCTTTTAAACACATTGAAACAGCATTTTAATCGCCCTAAACACTGTTTCAGGGCAAGAGATTGTGTTTTAGACTAAAATGTAATGCATTATAAATGGTGTCTTTACATTGCTAATCTGTTATTTACTTTTTAAACATATTGAAATAGCGCTTCAAAGCATTGTTATCGCCCTAAACACTGTTTCAGGGCAAGAGATTGTGTTTTAGACTAAAATGTAATGCACTATAAATGGTATCTTTACATTGCTACTCTTGCTTTACCTTTTAAACACATTGAAACAGCATTGTAATCGAACTAAACACTGTTTCAGGGCAAGAGATTGTGTTTTAGACTAAAATGTAATGTATTATAATTGGAATCTTTACATTGCTACTCTGTTCTTTACATTTTAAAGACATTGAAACAGCATTGTAATCGAACTAAACACTGTTTCAGGGCAAGAGATTGTGTTTTAGACTAAAATGTAATGCATTATAATTGGAATCTTTACATTGCTTCTCTGTTCTTTACCTTTTAAACAGTATTGTTATCGCCCTGAACACTGTTTGAGGGCAAGAGTTATTGTTTTTTATTAAAATGTAATACATTATAATTGGAATCTTTACATTGCTACTTTGTTCTTTACCTTTTAAACACATTGAAACAGCATTGTAATCGAACTAAACACTGTTTCAGGGCAAGAGATTGTGTTTTAGACTAAAATGTAATGTATTATAATTGGAATCTTTACATTGCTACTCTGTTCTTTACCTTTTAAAGACATTGAAACAGCATTGTAATCGAACTAAACACTGTTTCAGGGCAAGAGATTGTGTTTTAGACTAAAATGTAATGCATTATAAATGGAATCTTTACATTGCTACTCTGTTCTTTACCTTTTAAACACATTGAAACAGCATTGTAATCAGCCTAAACACTGTTTCAGAGCAAGAGATTGTGTTTTAGACTCAAATGTAATGCATTATAAATGGTATCTTTACATTGCTACTCTGTTCTTTACCTTTTAAACACATTGAAACAGCATTTTAATCTCCTTAAACACAGTTTCAGGGCAAGTGATTGTGTTTTAGACTCAAATGTAAAGCATTATAAATGGTATCTTTACATTGCGACTCTTGCTTTACCTTTTAAACACATTGAAAGAGCATTGTAATCACCCTAAACACTGTTTCAGGGCAAGAGATTGTGTTTTAGACTAAAATGTAATGCATTATAAATGGTGTCTTTACATTGCTAATCTGTTATTTACCTTTTAAACATATTGAAATAACGCTTCAAAGCATTGTTATCGCCCTAAACACTGTTTCAGGGCAAGAGATTGTGTTTTAGACTAAAATGTAATGCATTATAAATGGTATCTTTACATTGCTACTCTTGCTTTACCTTTTAAACACATTGAAACAGCATTGTAATCGAACTAAACACTGTTTCAGGGCAAGAGATTGTGTTTTAGACTAAAATGTAATGTATTATAATTGGAATCTTTACATTGCTACTCTGTTCTTTACATTTTAAAGACATTGAAACAGCATTGTAATCGAACTAAACACTGTTTCAGGGCAAGAGATTGTGTTTTAGACTCAAATGTAATGCATTATAATTGGAATCTTTACATTGCTACTCTGTTCTTTACCTTTTAAACAGTATTGTTATCGCCCTGAACACTGTTTGAGGGCAAGAGTTATTGTTTTTTACTAAAATGTAATACATTATAATTGGAATCTTTACATTGCTACTCTGTTCTTTACCTTTTAAACACATTGAAACAGCATTGTAATCGAACTAAACAATGTTTCAGGGCAAGAGATTGTGTTTTAGACTAAAATGTAATGTATTATAATTGGAATCTTTACATTGCTACTCTGTTCTTTACCTTTTAAAGACATTGAAACAGCATTGTAATCGAACTAAACACTGTTTCAGGGCAAGAGATTGTGTTTTAGAATAAAATGTAATGCATTATAAATGGAATCTTTACATTGCTACTCTGTTCTTTACCTTTTAAACAGTATTGTTATCGTCCTGAACACTGTTTCAGAACAAGAGTTTATGTTTTAGACTAAAATGTAATGCATTATAATTGGAATCTTTACATTGCTACTCTGTTCTTTACCTTTTAAACACATTGAAACAGCATTGTAATCGAACTAAACACTGTTTCAGGGCAAGAGATTGTGTTTTAGACTCAAATGTAATGCATTATAATTGGAATCTTTACATTGCTACTCTGTTCTTTACCTTTTACACACATTGAAACAGCATTGTAATCGCCCTAAACACTGTTTCAGGGCAAGAGATTGTGTTTTAGACTCAAATGTAATGCATTATAAATGGTATCTTTACATTGCTACTATGTTCTTTAGCTTTTAAACAGTATTGTTATCGCCCTGATCACTGTTTGAGGGCAAGAGTTTGTGTTTTAGACTAAAATGTAATACATTATAATTGGAATCTTTACATTGCTACTCTGTTCTTTACCTTTTAAACACATTGAAACAGCATTGTAAACGAACTAAACACTGTTTCAGGGCAAGAGATTGTGGTTAAGACTCAAATGTAATGCATTATAATTGGAATCTTTACATTGCTACTCTGTTCTTTACCTTTTAAACACATTGAAACAGCATTGTAATCGAACTAAACACTGTTTCAGGGCAAGAGATTGTGTTTTAGACTCAAATGTAATGCATTATAAATGGTATCTTTACATTGCTACTCTGTTCTTTAGCTTTTAAACAGTATTGTTATCGCCCTGATCACTGTTTGAGGGCAAGAGTTTGTGTTTTAGACTAAAATGTAATACATTATAATTGGAATCTTTACATTGCTACTCTGTTCTTTACCTTGTAAACACATTGAAACAGCATTGTAATCGAACTAAGCACTGTTTCAGGGCAAGAGATTGTGTTTTAGACTCAAATGTAATGCATTAGAAATGGTATCTTTACATTGCTACTCTGTTCTTTACCTTTTAAACAGTATTGTTATCGCCCTGAACACTGTTTCAGGGCAAGAGTTTGTGTTTTAGACTAAAATGTAATGCATTATAATTGGAATCTTTACATTGCTACTCTGTTCTTTACCTTTAAACACATTGAAACAGCATTGTAATCGAACTAAACACTGTTTCAGGGCAAGAGATTGTGTTTTAGACTAAAATGTAATGCATTATAATTGGAATCTTTACATTGCTACTCTGTTCTTTACCTTTTACACACATTGAAACAGCATTGTAATCGAACTAAACACTGTTTCACGGCAAGAGATTGTGGTTTAGACTCAAATGTAATGCATTATAATTGGAATCTTTACATTGCTGCTCTGTTCTTTACCTTTCAAACACATTGAAACAGCATTGTAATCGAACTAAACACTGTTTCAGGGCAAGAGATTGTGTTTTAGACTAAAATGTAATGCATTATAAATGGAATCGTTACATTGCTACTCTGTTCTTTACCTTTTAAACAGTATTGTTATCGCCCTGAACACTGTTTCAGAACAAGAGTTTATGCTTTAGACTAAAATGTAATGCATTATAATTGGAATCTTTACATTGCTACTCTGTTCTTTACCTTTTAAACACATTGAAACAGCATTGTAATCGCCCTAATCACTGTTTCAGGGCAAGAGATTGTGTTTTAGACTCAAATGTAATGCATTAGAAATGGTATCTTTACATTGCTACTCTGTTCTTTACCTTTTAAACAGTATTGTTATCGCCCTGAACACTGTTTCAGGTCAAGAGTTTGTGTTTTAGACTAAAATGTAATGCATTATAATTGGAATCTTTACATTGCTACTCTGTTCTTTACCTTTTAAACAGTATTGTTATCGCCCTGAACACTGTTTGAGGGCAAGAGTTATTGTTTTTTACTAAAATGTAATACATTATAATTGGAATCTTTACATTGCTACTCTGTTCTTTACCTTTTAAACACACTGAAACAGCATTGTAATCGAACTAAACACTGTTTCAGGGCAAGAGATTGTGTTTTAGAATAAAATGTAATGCATTATAAATGGAATCTTTACATTGCTACTCTGTTCTTTACCTTTTAAACAGTATTGTTATCGTCCTGAACACTGTTTCAGAACAAGAGTTTATGTTTTAGACTAAAATGTAATGCATTATAATTGGAATCTTTACATTGCTACTCTTGCTTTACCTTTTAAACACATTGAAAGAGCATTGTAATCACCCTAAACACTGTTTCAGGGCAAGAGATTGTGTTTTAGACTAAAATGTAATGCATTATAAATGGTGTCTTTACATTGCTACTCTGTTATTTACCTTTTAAACATATTGAAATAGCGCTTCAAAGCATTGTAATCGCCCTAAACACTGCTTCAGGGCAAGAGATTGTGTTTTAGACTAAAATGTAATGCATTATAAATGGAATCTTTACATTGCTACTCTGTTCTTTAGCTTTTAAACACATTGAAACAGCATTGTAATCGCCCTAAACACTGTTTCAGGGCAAGAGATTGTGTTTTAGACTAAAATGTAATGCCTTATAAATGGTATCTTTACATTGCTACTCTTGCTTTACCTTTTAAACACATTGAAACAGCATTTTAATCGCCCTAAACACTGTTTCAGGGCAAGAGATTGTGTTTTAGATTAAATGTAATGCATTTTAAATGGAATCTTTACATTGCTACTCTGTTCTTTACCTTTTAAACACATTGAAACAGCATTGTAATCACCCTAAACACTGTTTCAGAGCAAGAGATTGTGTTTTAGACTCAAATGTAATGCATTATAAATGGTATCTTTACATTGCGACTCCGTTCTTTACCTTTTAAACACATTGAAACAGCATTTTAATCTCCCTAAACACAGTTTCAGGGCAAGTGATTGTGTTTTAGACTCAAATGTAAAGCATTATAAATGGTATATTTACATTGCTACTCTTGCTTTACCTTTTAAACACATTGAAAGAGCATTGTAATCACCCTAAAAACTGTTTCAGGGCAAGAGATTGTGTTTTAGACTAAAATGTAATGCATTATAAATGGTGTCTTTACATTGCTAATCTGTTATTTACTTTTTAAACATATTGAAATAGCGCTTCAAAGCATTGTTATCGCCCTAAACACTGTTTCAGGGCAAGAGATTGTGTTTTAGACTAAAATGTAATGCATTATAAATGGTATCTTTACATTGCTACTCTTGCTTTACCTTTTAAACACATTGAAACAGCATTGTAATCGAACTAAACACTGTTTCAGGGCAAGAGATTGTGTTTTAGACTAAAATGTAATGCATTATAATTGGAATCTTTACATTGCTACTCTGTTCTTTACCTTTTAAACAGTATTGTTATCGCCCTGAACACTGTTTGAGGGCAAGAGTTTATGTTTTAGACTAAAATGTAATGCATTATAATTGGAATCTTTACATTGCTACTCTGTTCTTTACCTTTTAAACACATTGAAATAGCGCTTCAAAGCATTGTAATCGCCCTAAACACTGTTTCAGGGCAAGAGATTGTGTTTTAGACTAAAATGTAATGCATTATAAATGGAATCTTTACATTGCTACTCTGTTCTTTACCTTTTAAACACATTGAAACAGCATTGTAATCACCCTAAACACTGTTTCAGAGCAAGAGATTGTGTTTTAGACTCAAATGTAATGCATTATAAATGGTATCTTTACATTGCTACTCTGTTCTTTACCTTTTAAACACATTGAAACAGCATTTTAATCTCCCTAAACACAGTTTCAGGGCAAGTGATTGTGTTTTAGACTCAAATGTGAAGCATTATAAATGGTATCTTTACATTGCTACTCTTGCTTTACCTTTTAAACACATTGATAGAGCATTGTAATCACCCTAAACACTGTTTCAGGGCAAGAGATTGTGTTTTAGACTAAAATGTAATGCATTATAAATGGTGTCTTTGCATTGCTAATCTGTTATTTACCTTTTAAACATATTGAAATAGCGCTTCAAAGCATTGTTATCGCCCTAAACACTGTTTCAGGGCAAGATATTGTGTTTTAGACTAAAATGTAATGCATTATAAATGGTATCTTTACATTGCTACTCTTGCTTTACCTTTTAAACACATTGAAACAGCATTGTAATCGAACTAAACACTGTTTCAGGGCAAGAGATTGTGTTTTAGACTAAAATGTAATGTATTATAATTGGAATCTTTACATTGCTACTCTGTTCTTTACCTTTTAAACAGTATTGTTATCGCCCTGAACACTGTTTGAGAACAGGAGTTAATGTTTTAGACTAAAATGTAATGCATTATAATTGGAATCTTTACATTGTTACTCTGATCTTTACCTTTTAAACACATTGAAACAGCATTGTAATCGAACTAAACACTGTTTCAGGGCAAGAGATTGTGTTTTAGACTAAAATGTAATGCATTATAAATGGTATCTTTACATTGCTACTCTGTTCTTTACCTTTTAAACACATTGAAACAGCATTGTAATCGCTCTAAACACTGTTTCAGGGCAAGAGATTGTGTTTTTGACTAAAATGTAATGCATTATAAATGGTATCTTAACATTGCTACTCTTGTTTTACCTTTTAAACACATTGAAACAGCATTGTAATCGCCCTAAACACTGTTTCAGTGCAAGAGATTGTGTTTTAGACTAAAATGTAATGCATTATAAATGGAATCTTTACATTGCTACTCTGTTCTTTACCTTTTAAACAGTATTGTTATCGCCCTGAACACTGTTTCAGAACAAGAGTTTATGTTTTATACTAAAATGTAATGCATTATAATTGGAATCTTTACATTGCTACTCTGTTCTTTACCTTTTAAACACATTGAAACAGCATTGTCATCGCCCTAAACACTGTTTAAGGGCAAGAGATTGTGTTTTAGACTCAAATGTAATGCATTTGAAATGGTATCTTTACATTGCTACTCTGTTCTTTACCTTTTAAACACATTGAAACAGCATTGTAATCGAACTAAACACTGTTTCAGGGCAAGAGATTGTGTTTTAGACTCAAATGTAATGCATTATAATTGGAATCTTTACATTGCTACTCTGTTCTTTACCTTTTAAACAGTATTGTTATCGCCCTGAACACTGTTTGAGGGCAAGAGTTATTGTTTTTTACTAAAATGTAATACATTATAATTGGAATCTTTACATTGCTACTCTGTTCTTTACCTTTTAAACAGTATTGTTATCGGCCTGAACACTGTTTCAGAACAAGAGTTTATGTTTTAGACTAAAATGTAATGCATTATAATTGGAATCTTTACATTGCTACTCTGTTCTTTAACATTTAAACAGTATTGTTATCGGCCTGAACACTGTTTCAGAACAAGAGTTTATGTTTTAGACTAAAATGTAATGCATTATAATTGGAATCTTTACATTGCTACTCTGTTCTTTACCTTTTAAACAGTATTGTTATCGGCCTGAACACTGTTTCAGAACAAGAGTTTATGTTTTAGACTAAAATGTAATGCATTATAATTGGAATCTTTACATTGCTACTCTGTTCTTTAACTTTTAAACACATTGAAACAGCATTGTAATCGAAATAAACACTGTTTCAGGGCAAGGGAGTGTGTTTTAGACTCAAATGTAAATCATTATAATTGGAATCTTTAGATTGCTACTATGTTCTTTACCTTTTAAACAAATTGAAACAGCATTGTAATCGCCCTAAACACTGTTTCAGGGCAAGAGATTGTGTTTTAGACTAAAATGTAATGCATTATAAATGGTAACTTTACATTGCTACTCTTGCTTTACCTTTTAAACACATTGAAACAGCATTGTAATCGCCCTAAACACTTTTTCAGGGAAAGATATTGTGTTTTAGACTAAAATGTAATGCATTATAAATGGAATCTTTACATTGCTACTCTGTTCTTTACCTTTTAAACACATTGAAACAGCATTGTAATCACCCTAAACACTGTTTCAGAGCAAGAGATTGTGTTTTAGACTCAAATGTAATGCATTATAAATGGTATCTTTACATTGCTACTCTTGCTTTACCTTTTAAACACATTGAAACAGCATTGTAATCGAACTAAACACTGTTTCAGGGCAAGAGATTGTGTTTTAGACTAAAATGTAATGCATTATAAATGGTGTCTTTGCATTGCTAATCTGTTATTTACCTTTTAAACATATTGAAATAGCGCTTCAAAGCATTGTTATCGCCCTAAACACTGTTTCAGGGCAAGAGATTGTGTTTTAGACTAAAATGTAATGCATTATAAATGGTATCTTTACATTGCTACTCTTGCTTTACCTTTTAAACACATTGAAACAGCATTGTAATCGAACTAAACACTGTTTCAGGGCAAGAGATTGTGTTTTAGACTCAAATGTAATGCATTATAAATGGAATCTTTCCATTGCTACTCTGTTCTTTACCTTTTAAACAGTATTGTTATCGCCCTGAACACTGTTTGAGAACAGGAGTTTATGTTTTAGACTAAAATGTAATGCATTATAATTGGAATCTTTACATTGTTACTCTGATCTTTACCTTTTAAACACATTGAAACAGCATTGTAATCGAACTAAACACTGTTTCAGGGCAAGAGATTGTGTTTTAGACTGAAATGTAATGCATTATAAATGGTATCTTTACATTGCTACTCTGTTCTTTACCTTTTAAACACATTGAAACAGCATTGTAATCGCCCTAAACACTGTTTCAGGGCAAGAGATTGTGGTTTAGACTAAAATGTAATGCATTATAAATGGTATCTTTACATTGCTACTCTTGCTTTACCTTTTAAACACATTGAAACAGCATTGTAATCGCCCTAAACACTGTTTCAGGGCAAGAGATTGTGTTTTAGACTAAAATGTAATGCATTATAAATGGAATCTTTCCATTGCTACTCTGTTCTTTACCTTTTAAACAGTATTGTTATCGCCCTGAACACTGTTTGAGAACAGGAGTTTATGTTTTAGACTAAAATGTAATGCATTATAATTGGAATCTTTACATTGTTACTCTGATCTTTACCTTTTAAACACATTGAAACAGCATTGTAATCGAACTAAACACTGTTTCAGGGCAAGAGATTGTGTTTTAGACTGAAATGTAATGCATTATAAATGGTATCTTTACATTGCTACTCTGTTCTTTACCTTTTAAACACATTGAAACAGCATTGTAATCGCCCTAAACACTGTTTCAGGGCAAGAGATTGTGGTTTAGACTAAAATGTAATGCATTATAAATGGTATCTTTACATTGCTACTCTTGCTTTACCTTTTAAACACATTGAAACAGCATTGTAATCGCCCTAAACACTGTTTCAGGGCAAGAGATTGTGTTTTAGACTAAAATGTAATGCATTATAAATGGCATCTTTACATTCCTACTCTGTTCTTTACCTTTTAAACAGTATTGTTATCGCCCTGAACACTGTTTCAGAACAAGAGTTTATGTCTTAGACTAAAATGTAATGCATTATAATTGGAATCTTTACATTGCTACTCTGTTCTTTACCTTTTAAACACATTGAAACAGAATTGCCATCGCCCTAAACACTGTTTAAGGGCAAGAGATTGTGTTTTAGACTCAAATGTAATGCATTTGAAATGGTATCTTTACATTGCTACTCTGTTCTTTATCTTTTAAACACATTGAAACAGCATTGTAATCGAACTAAACACTGTTTCAGGGCAAGAGATTGTGTTTTAGTCTCAAATGTAATGCATTATAATTGGAATCTTTACATTGCTACTCTGTTCTTCACCTTTTAAACAGTATTGTTATCGCCCTGAACACTGTTTGAGGGCAAGAGTTATTGTTTTTTACTAAAATGTAATACATTATAATTGGAATCTTTACATTGCTACTCTGTTCTTTACCTTTTAAAGACATTGAAACAGCATTGTAATCGAACTAAACACTGTTTCAGGGCAAGAGATTGTGTTTTAGACTCAATTGTAATGCATTATAAATGGTATCTTTAAATTGCTACTCTGTTCTTTACCTTTTAAACACATTGAAACAGCATTGTAATCGCCCTAAACACTGTTTCAGGGCAAGAGATTGTGTTTTAGACTAAAATGTAATGCATTATAAATGGTATCTTTACATTGCTACTCTTGCTTTACCTTTTAAACACATTGAAACAGCATTGTAATCGCCCTAAACACTGTTTCAGGGCAAGAGATTGTGTTTTAGACTAAAATGTAATGCATTATAAATGGAATCTTTACATTGCTACTCTGTTCTTTACCTTTTAAACACATTGAAACAGCATTGTAATCGCCCTAAACACTGTTTCAGGGCAAGAGATTGTGTTTTAGACTAAAATGTAATGCAATATAAATGGAATCTTTACATTGCTACTCTGTTCTTTACCTTTTAAACAATATTGTTATCGCCCTGAACACTGTTTCAGAACAAGAGTTTATGTTTTAGACTAAAATGTAATGCATTATAATTGGAATCTTTACATTGCTACTCTGTTCCTTACCTTTTAAACACATTGAAACAGCATTGTAATCGAACTAAACACTGTTTCAGGGCAAGAGATTGTGTTTTAGACTAAAATGTAATGCATTATAAATGGTATCTTTACATTGCTACTCTGTTCTTTACCTTTTAAACACATTGAAACAGCATTGTAATCGCTCTAAACACAGTTTCAGGGCAAGAGATTGTGTTTTAGACTAAAATGTAATGCATTATAAATGGTATCTTAACATTGCTACTCTTGCTTTACCTTTTAAACACATTGAAACAGCATTGTAATCGCCCTAAACACTGTTTCAGTGCAAGAGATTGTGTTTTAGACTAAAATGTAATGCATTATAAATGGAATCTTTACATTGCTACTCTGTTCTTTACCTTTTAAACAGTATTGTTATCGCCCTGAACACTGTTTCAGAACAAGAGTTTATGTTTTATACTAAAATGTAATGCATTATAATTGGAATCTTTACATTGCTACTCTGTTCTTTACCTTTTAAACACATTGAAACAGCATTGTCATCGCCCTAAACACTGTTTAAGGGCAAGAGATTGTGTTTTAGACTCAAATGTAATGCATTTGAAATGGTATCTTTACATTGCTACTCTGTTCTTTACCTTTTAAACACATTGAAACAGCATTGTAATCGAACTAAACACTGTTTCAGGGCAAGAGATTGTGTTTTAGACTCAAATGTAATGCATTATAATTGGAATCTTTACATTGCTACTCTGTTCTTTACCTTTTAAACAGTATTGTTATCGCCCTGAACACTGTTTGAGGGCAAGAGTTATTGTTTTTTACTAAAATGTAATACATTATAATTGGAATCTTTACATTGCTACTCTGTTCTTTACCTTTTAAACAGTATTGTTATCGGCCTGAACACTGTTTCAGAACAAGAGTTTATGTTTTAGACTAAAATGTAATGCATTATAATTGGAATCTTTACATTGCTACTCTGTTCTTTAACATTTAAACAGTATTGTTATCGGCCTGAACACTGTTTCAGAACAAGAGTTTATGTTTTAGACTAAAATGTAATGCATTATAATTGGAATCTTTACATTGCTACTCTGTTCTTTACCTTTTAAACAGTATTGTTATCGGCCTGAACACTGTTTCAGAACAAGAGTTTATGTTTTAGACTAAAATGTAATGCATTATAATTGGAATCTTTACATTGCTACTCTGTTCTTTAACTTTTAAACACATTGAAACAGCATTGTAATCGAAATAAACACTGTTTCAGGGCAAGGGAGTGTGTTTTAGACTCAAATGTAAAGCATTATAATTGGAATCTTTAGATTGCTACTATGTTCTTTACCTTTTAAACAAATTGAAACAGCATTGTAATCGCCCTAAACACTGTTTCAGGGCAAGAGATTGTGTTTTAGACTAAAATGTAATGCATTATAAATGGTAACTTTACATTGCTACTCTTGCTTTACCTTTTAAACACATTGAAACAGCATTGTAATCGCCCTAAACACTTTTTCAGGGAAAGAGGTTGTGTTTTAGACTAAAATGTAATGCATTATAAATGGAATCTTTACATTGCTACTCTGTTCTTTACCTTTTAAACACATTGAAACAGCATTGTAATCACCCTAAACACTGTTTCAGAGCAAGAGATTGTGTTTTAGACTCAAATGTAATGCATTATAAATGGTATCTTTACATTGCTACTCTGTTCTTTACCTTTTAAACACATTAAAACAGCATTTTAATCTCCGTAAACACTGTTTCAGGGCAAGAGATTGTGTTTTAGACTAAAATGTAAAGCATTATAAATGGTATCTTTACATTGCTACTCTTGCTTTACCTTTTAAACAGTATTGTTATCGCCCTGAACACTGTTTCAGAACAAGAGTTTATGTTTTAGACTAAAATGTAATGCATTATAATTGGAATCTTTACATTGCTACTCTGTTCTTTACCTTTTAAACACATTGAAACAGCATTGTAATCGCCCTAAACACTGTTTCAGGGCAAGAGTTTGTGTTTTAGACTGAAATGTAATGCATTATAATTGGAATCTTTACATTGCTACTCTGTTCTTTACCTTTTAAACACATTGAAACAGCATTGTAATCGAACTAAACACTGTTTCAGGGCAAGAGACTGTGTTTTAGACTAAAATGTAATGCATTATAATTGGAATCTTTACATTGCTATTTAACAGCATTGTAATTGCCCTAAACACTGTTTCAGGGCAAGAGATTGTGTTTTAGACTCAAATGTAATGCATTATAATTGGAATCTTTACATTGCTACTTTGTTCTTTACCTTTTAAACAGTATTGTTATCGCCCTGAACACTGTTTGAGGGCAAGAGTTTGTGTTTTAGACTAAAATGTAATACATTATAATTGGAATCTTTACATTGCTACTCTGTTCTTTACCTTTTAAACACATTGAAACAGCATTGTAATCGAACTAAACACTGTTTCAGGGCAAGAGATTGTGTTTTAGACTCAAATGTAATGCATTATAATTGGAATCTTTACATTGCTACTCTGTTCTTTACCTTTTAAACACATTGAAACAGCATTGTAATCGAACTAAACACTGTTTCAGGGCAAGAGACTGTGTTTTAGACTAAAATGTAATGCATTATAATTGGAATCTTTACATTGCTATTTAACAGCATTGTAATTGCCCTAAACACTGTTTCAGGGCAAGAGATTGTGTTTTAGACTCAAATGTAATGCATTATAATTGGAATCTTTACATTGCTACTCTGTTCTTTACCTTTTAAACAGTATTGTTATCGGCCTGAACACTGTTTCAGAACAAGAGTTTATGTTTTAGACTAAAATGTAATGCATTATAATTGGAATCTTTACATTGCTACTCTGTTCCTTACCTTTTAAACACATTGAAACAGCATTGTAATCGAACTAAACACTGTTTCAGGGCAAGAGATTGTGTTTTAGACTAAAATGTAATGCATTATAAATGGTATCTTTACATTGCTACTCTGTTCTTTACCTTTTAAACACATTGAAACAGCATTGTAATCGCTCTAAACACAGTTTCAGGGCAAGAGATTGTGTTTTAGACTAAAATGTAATGCATTATAAATGGTATCTTAACATTGCTACTCTTGCTTTACCTTTTAAACACATTGAAACAGCATTGTAATCGCCCTAAACACTGTTTCAGTGCAAGAGATTGTGTTTTAGACTAAAATGTAATGCATTATAAATGGAATCTTTACATTGCTACTCTGTTCTTTACCTTTTAAACAGTATTGTTATCGCCCTGAACACTGTTTCAGAACAAGAGTTTATGTTTTATACTAAAATGTAATGCATTATAATTGGAATCTTTGCATTGCTACTCTGTTCTTTACCTTTTAAACACATTGAAACAGCATTGTCATCGCCCTAAACACTGTTTAAGGGCAAGAGATTGTGTTTTAGACTCAAATGTAATGCATTTGAAATGGTATCTTTACATTGCTACTCTGTTCTTTACCTTTTAAACACATTGAAACAGCATTGTAATCGAACTAAACACTGTTTCAGGGCAAGAGATTGTGTTTTAGACTCAAATGTAATGCATTATAATTGGAATCTTTACATTGCTACTCTGTTCTTTACCTTTTAAACAGTATTGTTATCGCCCTGAACACTGTTTGAGGGCAAGAGTTATTGTTTTTTACTAAAATGTAATACATTATAATTGGAATCTTTACATTGCTACTCTGTTCTTTACCTTTTAAACAGTATTGTTATCGGCCTGAACACTGTTTCAGAACAAGAGTTTATGTTTTAGACTAAAATGTAATGCATTATAATTGGAATCTTTACATTGCTACTCTGTTCTTTAACATTTAAACAGTATTGTTATCGGCCTGAACACTGTTTCAGAACAAGAGTTTATGTTTTAGACTAAAATGTAATGCATTATAATTGGAATCTTTACATTGCTACTCTGTTCTTTACCTTTTAAACAGTATTGTTATCGGCCTGAACACTGTTTCAGAACAAGAGTTTATGTTTTAGACTAAAATGTAATGCATTATAATTGGAATCTTTACATTGCTACTCTGTTCTTTAACTTTTAAACACATTGAAACAGCATTGTAATCGAAATAAACACTGTTTCAGGGCAAGGGAGTGTGTTTTAGACTCAAATGTAAAGCATTATAATTGGAATCTTTAGATTGCTACTATGTTCTTTACCTTTTAAACAAATTGAAACAGCATTGTAATCGCCCTAAACACTGTTTCAGGGCAAGAGATTGTGTTTTAGACTAAAATGTAATGCATTATAAATGGTAACTTTACATTGCTACTCTTGCTTTACCTTTTAAACACATTGAAACAGCATTGTAATCGCCCTAAACACTTTTTCAGGGAAAGAGGTTGTGTTTTAGACTAAAATGTAATGCATTATAAATGGAATCTTTACATTGCTACTCTGTTCTTTACCTTTTAAACACATTGAAACAGCATTGTAATCACCCTAAACACTGTTTCAGAGCAAGAGATTGTGTTTTAGACTCAAATGTAATGCATTATAAATGGTATCTTTACATTGCTACTCTGTTCTTTACCTTTTAAACACATTAAAACAGCATTTTAATCTCCGTAAACACTGTTTCAGGGCAAGAGATTGTGTTTTAGACTAAAATGTAAAGCATTATAAATGGTATCTTTACATTGCTACTCTTGCTTTACCTTTTAAACAGTATTGTTATCGCCCTGAACACTGTTTCAGAACAAGAGTTTATGTTTTAGACTAAAATGTAATGCATTATAATTGGAATCTTTACATTGCTACTCTGTTCTTTACCTTTTAAACACATTGAAACAGCATTGTAATCGCCCTAAACACTGTTTCAGGGCAAGAGTTTGTGTTTTAGACTGAAATGTAATGCATTATAATTGGAATCTTTACATTGCTACTCTGTTCTTTACCTTTTAAACACATTGAAACAGCATTGTAATCGAACTAAACACTGTTTCAGGGCAAGAGACTGTGTTTTAGACTAAAATGTAATGCATTATAATTGGAATCTTTACATTGCTATTTAACAGCATTGTAATTGCCCTAAACACTGTTTCAGGGCAAGAGATTGTGTTTTAGACTCAAATGTAATGCATTATAATTGGAATCTTTACATTGCTACTTTGTTCTTTACCTTTTAAACAGTATTGTTATCGCCCTGAACACTGTTTGAGGGCAAGAGTTTGTGTTTTAGACTAAAATGTAATACATTATAATTGGAATCTTTACATTGCTACTCTGTTCTTTACCTTTTAAACACATTGAAACAGCATTGTAATCGAACTAAACACTGTTTCAGGGCAAGAGATTGTGTTTTAGACTCAAATGTAATGCATTATAATTGGAATCTTTACATTGCTACTCTGTTCTTTACCTTTTAAACACATTGAAACAGCATTGTAATCGAACTAAACACTGTTTCAGGGCAAGAGACTGTGTTTTAGACTAAAATGTAATGCATTATAATTGGAATCTTTACATTGCTATTTAACAGCATTGTAATTGCCCTAAACACTGTTTCAGGGCAAGAGATTGTGTTTTAGACTCAAATGTAATGCATTATAATTGGAATCTTTACATTGCTACTCTGTTCTTTACCTTTTAAACAGTATTGTTATCGGCCTGAACACTGTTTCAGAACAAGAGTTTATGTTTTAGACTAAAATGTAATGCATTATAATTGGAATCTTTACATTGCTACTCTGTTCTTTAACTTTTAAACACATTGAAACAGCATTGTAATCGAAATAAACACTGTTTCAGGGCAAGGGAGTGTGTTTTAGACTCAAATGTAAAGCATTATAATTGGAATCTTTAGATTGCTACTATGTTCTTTACCTTTTAAACAGCATTGTAATTGCCCTAAACACTGTTTCAGGGCAAGAGATTGTGTTTTAGACTAAAATGTAATGCATTATAAATGGAATCTTTACATTGCTACTCTGTTCTTTACCTTTTAAACACATTGAAACAGCATTGTAATCACCCTAAACACTGTTTCAGAGCAAGAGATTGTGTTTTAGACTCAAATGTAATGCATTATAAAAGGTATCTTTACATTGCTACTCTGTTCTTTACCTTTTAAACAAATTGAAACAGCATTGTAATCGCCCTAAACACTGTTTCAGGGCAAGAGATTGTGTTTTAGACTAAAATGTAATGCATTATAAATGGTATCTTTACATTGCTACTCTTGCTTTACCTTTTAAACACATTGAAACAGCATTGTAATCGCCCTAAACACTTTTTCAGGGCAAGAGATTGTGTTTTAGACTAAAATGTAATGCATTATAAATGGAATCTTTACATTGCTACTCTGTTCTTTACCTTTTAAACACATTGAAACAGCATTATAATCGAACTAAGCACTGTTTCAGGGCAAGAGTTTGTGTTTTAGACTGAAATGTAATGCATTATAATTGCAATCTTTTCATTGCTGCTCTGTTCTTTACCTTTTAAGGACATTGAAACAGCATTGTAATGGAAGTAAACACTGTTTCAGGGCAAGAGATTTTGTTTTAGACTCAAATGTAATGCATTATAAATGGAATCTTTACATTGCTACTCTGTTCTTTACCTTTTAAACAGTATTGTTATCGCCCTGAAAACTGTTTCAGGGCAAGAGTTTGTGTTTTAGACTAAAATGTAATGCATTATAATTGGAATCTTTACATTGCTACTCTGTTCTTTACCTTTTAAACACATTGAAACAGCATTGTAATCGCCCTAAACACTGTTTCAGGGCAAGAGATTGTGTTTTAGACTCAAATGTAATGCATTATAATTGGAATCTTTACATTGCTACTCTGTTGTTTACCTTTTAAACACATTGAAACAGCATTGTAATCGCCCTAAACACTGTTTCAGGGCAAGAGATTGTGTTTTAGACTCAAATGTAATGCATTATAATTGGAATCTTTAGATTGCTACTCTGTTCTTTACCTTTTAAACAGCATTGTAATTGCCCTAAACACTGTTTCAGGGCAAGAGATTGTGTTTTAGACTAAAATGTAATGCATTATAAATGGAATCTTTACATTGCTACTCTGTTCTTTACCTTTTAAACACATTGAAACAGCATTGTAATCACCCTAAACACTGTTTCAGGGCAAGAGATTGTGTTTTAGACTCAAATGTAATGCATTATAAATGGTATCTTTACATTGCTACTCTGTTCTTTACCTTTTAAACACATTGAAACAGCATTGTAATCGCCCTAAACACTGTTTCAGGGCAAGAGATTGTGTTTTAGACTAAAATGTAATGCATTATAAATGGTATCTTTACATTGCTACTCTTGCTTTACCTTTTAAACACATTGAAACAGCATTGTAATCGCCCTAAACACTTTTTCAGGGCAAGAGATTGTTTTTTAGGCTAAAATGTAATGCATTATAAATGGAATCTTTACATTGCTACTCTGTTCTTTACCTTTTAAACACAATGAAACAGCATTGTAATCGCGCTAAACACTGTTTCAGGGCAAGAGATTGTGTTTTAGACTAAAATGTAATGCATTATAAATGGAATCTTTACATTGCTACTCTGTTCTTTACCTTTTAAACACATTGAAACAGCATTGTAATCGCCCTAAACACTGTTTCAGGGCAAGAGTTTGTGTTTTAGACTGAAATGTAATGCATTATAATTGGAATCTTTACATTGCTACTCTGTTCTTTACCTTTTAAACACATTGAAACAGCATTGTAATCGAACTAAACACTGTTTCAGGGCAAGAGACTGTGTTTTAGACTAAAATGTAATGCATTATAATTGGAATCTTTACATTGCTATTTAACAGCATTGTAATTGCCCTAAACACTGTTTCAGGGCAAGAGATTGTGTTTTAGACTCAAATGTAATGCATTATAATTGGAATCTTTACATTGCTACTTTGTTCTTTACCTTTTAAACAGTATTGTTATCGCCCTGAACACTGTTTGAGGGCAAGGGTTTGTGTTTTAGACTAAAATGTAATACATTATAATTGGAATCTTTACATTGCTACTCTGTTCTTTACCTTTTAAACACATTGAAACAGCATTGTAATCGAACTAAACACTGTTTCAGGGCAAGAGATTGTGTTTTAGACTCAAATGTAATGCATTATAATTGGAATCTTTACATTGCTACTCTGTTCTTTACCTTTTAAACACATTGAAACAGCATTGTAATCGAACTAAACACTGTTTCAGGGCAAGAGACTGTGTTTTAGACTAAAATGTAATGCATTATAATTGGAATCTTTACATTGCTATTTAACAGCATTGTAATTGCCCTAAACACTGTTTCAGGGCAAGAGATTGTGTTTTAGACTCAAATGTAATGCATTATAATTGGAATCTTTACATTGCTACTCTGTTCTTTACCTTTTAAACAGTATTGTTATCGGCCTGAACACTGTTTCAGAACAAGAGTTTATGTTTTAGACTAAAATGTAATGCATTATAATTGGAATCTTTACATTGCTACTCTGTTCTTTAACTTTTAAACACATTGAAACAGCATTGTAATCGAAATAAACACTGTTTCAGGGCAAGGGAGTGTGTTTTAGACTCAAATGTAAAGCATTATAATTGGAATCTTTAGATTGCTACTATGTTCTTTACCTTTTAAACAGCATTGTAATTGCCCTAAACACTGTTTCAGGGCAAGAGATTGTGTTTTAGACTAAAATGTAATGCATTATAAATGGAATCTTTACATTGCTACTCTGTTCTTTACCTTTTAAACACATTGAAACAGCATTGTAATCACCCTAAACACTGTTTCAGAGCAAGAGATTGTGTTTTAGACTCAAATGTAATGCATTATAAATGGTATCTTTACATTGCTACTCTTGCTTTACCTTTTAAACACATTGAAACAGCATTGTAATCGCCCTAAACACTTTTTCAGGGCAAGAGATTGTGTTTTAGACTAAAATGTAATGCATTATAAATGGAATCTTTACATTGCTACTCTGTTCTTTACCTTTTAAACACATTGAAACAGCATTATAATCGAACTAAGCACTGTTTCAGGGCAAGAGTTTGTGTTTTAGACTGAAATGTAATGCATTATAATTGCAATCTTTTCATTGCTGCTCTGTTCTTTACCTTTTAAGGACATTGAAACAGCATTGTAATGGAAGTAAACACTGTTTCAGGGCAAGAGATTTTGTTTTAGACTCAAATGTAATGCATTATAAATGGAATCTTTACATTGCTACTCTGTTCTTTACCTTTTAAACAGTATTGTTATCGCCCTGAAAACTGTTTCAGGGCAAGAGTTTGTGTTTTAGACTAAAATGTAATGCATTATAATTGGAATCTTTACATTGCTACTCTGTTCTTTACCTTTTAAACACATTGAAACAGCATTGTAATCGCCCTAAACACTGTTTCAGGGCAAGAGATTGTGTTTTAGACTCAAATGTAATGCATTATAATTGGAATCTTTACATTGCTACTCTGTTCTTTACCTTTTAAACACATTGAAACAGCATTGTAATCGCCCTAAACACTGTTTCAGGGCAAGAGATTGTGTTTTAGACTCAAATGTAATGCATTATAATTGGAATCTTTAGATTGCTACTCTGTTCTTTACCTTTTAAACAGCATTGTAATTGCCCTAAACACTGTTTCAGGGCAAGAGATTGTGTTTTAGACTAAAATGTAATGCATTATAAATGGAATCTTTACATTGCTACTCTGTTCTTTACCTTTTAAACACATTGAAACAGCATTGTAATCACCCTAAACACTGTTTCAGGGCAAGAGATTGTGTTTTAGACTCAAATGTAATGCATTATAAATGGTATCTTTACATTGCTACTCTGTTCTTTACCTTTTAAACACATTGAAACAGCATTGTAATCGCCCTAAACACTGTTTCAGGGCAAGAGATTGTGTTTTAGACTAAAATGTAATGCATTATAAATGGTATCTTTACATTGCTACTCTTGCTTTACCTTTTAAACACATTGAAACAGCATTGTAATCGCCCTAAACACTTTTTCAGGGCAAGAGATTGTTTTTTAGGCTAAAATGTAATGCATTATAAATGGAATCTTTACATTGCTACTCTGTTCTTTACCTTTTAAACACAATGAAACAGCATTGTAATCGCGCTAAACACTGTTTCAGGGCAAGAGATTGTGTTTTAGACTAAAATGTAATGCATTATAAATGGAATCTTTACATTGCTACTCTGTTCTTTACCTTTTAAACAGTATTGTTATCGCCCTGAACACTGTTTCAGAGCAAGAGATTGTGTTTTAGACTCAAATGTAATGCATTATAAATGGTATCTTTACATTGCTACTCTGTTCTTTACCTTTTAAACACATTGAAACAGCATTGTAATCGCCCTAAACACTGTTTCAGGGCAAGAGATTGTGTTTTAGACTAAAATGTAATGCATTATAAATGGTATCTTTACATTGCTACTCTTGCTTTACCTTTTAAACACATTGAAACAGAATTGTAATCGCCCTAAACACTTTTTCAGGGCAAGAGATTGTGTTTTAGGCTAAAATGTAATGCATTATAAATGGAATCTTTACATTGCTACTCTGTTCTTTACCTTTTAAACACATTGAAACAGCATTGTAATCACCCTAAACACTGTTTTAGAGCAAGAGATTGTGTTTTAGACTCAAATGTATTGCATTATAAATGGTATCTTTACATTGCTACTCTGTTCTTTACCTTTTAAAGAGTATTGTTATCGCCCTGAACACTGTTTCAGAACAAGAGTTTATGTTTTAGACTAAAATGTAATGCATTATAATTGGAATCTTTACATTGCTACTCTGTTCTTTACCTATTAAACACATTGAAACAGCATTGTAATCGCCCTAAACACTGTTTCAGGGCAAGAGATTGTGTTTTAGACTAAAATGTAATGCATTATAAATGGAATCTTTACATTGCTACTCTGTTCTTTACCTTTTAAACAGTATTGTTATCGCCCTGAACACTGTTTCAGAACAAGAGTTTATGTTTTAGACTAAAATGTAATGCATTATAATTGGAATCTTTACATTGCTAATCTGTTCTTTACCTTTTAAACACATTGAAACAGCATTGTAATCGCCCTAAACACTGTTTCAGGGCAAGAGACTGTGTTTTAGACTCAAATGTAATGCATTAGAAATGGTATCTTTACATTGCTACTCTGTTCTTTACCTTTTAAACAGTATTGTTATCGCCCTGAACACTGCTTCCGGGCAAGAGTTTGTGTTTTAGACTAAAATGTAATGCATTATAATTGGAATCTTTACATTGCTACTCTGTTCTTTACCTTTTAAACACATTGAAACAGCATTGTAATCGCCCTAAACACTGTTTCAGGGGAAGAGATTGTGTTTTAGACTAAAATGTAATGCATTATAAATGGTATCTTTACATTGCTACTCTTGCTTTACCTTTTAAACACATTGAAACAGCATTGTAATCGCCCTAAACACTTTTTCAGGGCAAGAGATTGTTTTTTAGGCTAAAATGTAATGCATTATAAATGGAATCTTTACATTGCTACTCTGTTCTTTACCTTTTAAACACAATGAAACAGCATTGTAATCGCGCTAAACACTGTTTCAGGGCAAGAGATTGTGTTTTAGACTAAAATGTAATGCATTATAAATGGAATCTTTACATTGCTACTCTGTTCTTTACCTTTTAAACAGTATTGTTATCGCCCTGAACACTGTTTCAGAACAAGAGTTTATGTTTTAGACTAAAATGTAATGCATTATAATTGGAATCTTTACATTGCTAATCTGTTCTTTACCTTTTAAACACATTGAAACAGCATTGTAATCGAACTAAACACTGTTTCAGGGCAAGAGATTGTGGTTTAGACTCAAATGTAATGCATTATAATTGGAATCTTTACATTGCTACTCTGTTCTTTACCTTTTAAACACATTGAAACAGCATTGTAATCGAACTAAACACTGTTTCAGGGCAAGAGATTGTGTTTTAGACTAAAATGTAATGCATTATAAATGGAATCTTTACATTGCTACTCTGTTCTTTACCTTTTAAACAGTATTGTTATCGCCCTGAACACTGTTTCAGAACAAGAGTTTATGTTTTAGACTAAAATGTAATGCATTATAATTGGAATCTTTACATTGCTACTCTTTTCTTTACCTTTTAAACACATTGAAACAGTATTGTAATCGAACTAAACACTGTTTCAGGGCAAGAGATTGTGTTTTAGACTAAAATGTAATGCATTACAAATGGAATCTTTACATTGCTACTCTGTTCTTTACCTTTTAAACAGTATTGTTATCGCCCTGAACACTGTTTCAGAACAAGAGTTTATGTTTTAGACTAAAATGTAATGCATTATAATTGGAATCTTTACATTGCTACCCTGTTCCTTACCTTTTAAACACATTGAAACAGCATTGTAAACGAACTAAAAACTGTTTCAGGACAAGAGAGTGTGTTTTAGACTCAAATGTAATGCATTATAATTGGAATCTTTACATTGCTACTCTGTTCTTTATCTTTTAAACAGCATTGTAATTGCCCTAAACACTGTTTCAGGGCAAGAGATTGTGTTTTAGACTCAAATGTAATGCATTATAATTGTAATCTTTACATTGCTACTCTGTTCTTTACCTTTTAAACAGTATTGTTATCGGCCTGAACACTGTTTCAGAACAAGAGTTTATGTTTTAGACTAAAATGTAATACATTATAATTGGAATCTTTACATTGCTACTCTGTTCTTTACCTTTTAAACACATTGAATCAGCATTGTAATCTCCTTAAACACTGTTTCAGGGCAAGAGATTGTGTTTTAGACTCAAATGCAATGCATTATAATTGGAACCTTTACATTGCTACTCTGTTCTTTACCTTTTAAACACATTGAAACAGCATTGTAATCGAACTAAACACTGTTTCAGGGCAAGAGATTGTGTTTTAGACTCAAATGTAATGCATAATAAATGGAATCTTTACATTGCTACTATGTTCTTTACCTTTTAAACAGTATTGTTATCGCCCTGAACACTGTTTCAGAACAAGAGTTTATGTTTTAGACTAAAATGTAATGCATTATAATTGGAATCTTTACATTGCTAGTCTGTTCTTTACCTTTTAAACACATTGAAACAGCATTGTAATCGCCCTAAACACTGTTTCAGGGAAAGAGATTGTGTTTTAGACTCAAATGTAATGCATTAGAAATGGTATCTTTACATTGCTACTCTGTTCTTTACCTTTTAAACAGTATTGTTATCGCCCTGAACAATGTTTCAGGGCAAGAGTTTGTGTTTTAGACTAAAATGTAATGCATTATAATCGGAATCTTTACATTGCTACTCTGTTCTTTACCTTTTAAACACATTGAAACAGCATTGTAATTGAACTAAACACTGTTTCAGGGCAAGAGATTGTGTTTTAGACTAAAATGTAATGCATTATAAATGGAATCTTTACATTGCTACTCTGTTTTTACCTTTTAAACAGTATTGTTATCGCCCTGAACATTGTTTCAGAACAAGAGTTTATGTTTTAGACTAAAATGTAATGCATTATAATTGGAATCTTTACATTGCTACTCTGTTCTTTACCTTTTAAGCACATTGAATCAGCATTGTAATCTCCCTAAACACTGTTTCAGGGCAAGAGATTGTGTTTTAGGCTCAAATGTAATGCATTATAATTGTAATCTTTACATTGCTACTCTGTTCTTTACCTTTTAAACAGTATTGTTATCGGCCTGAACACTGTTTCAGAACAAGAGTTTATGTTTTAGACTAAAATGTAATGCATTATAAATGGAATCTTTACATTGCTACTCTGTTCTTTACCTTTTAAACAAATTGAAACAGCATTGTAATCGAACTAAACACTGTTTCAGGGCAAGAGATTGTGGTTTAGACTCAAAGGTAATGCATTATAATTGAAATCTTTACATTGCTACTCTGTTCTTTACCTTTTAAACACATTGAAACAGCATTGTAATCGAACTAAACACTGTTTCAGGGCAAGAGATTGTGTTTTAGACTCAAATGTAATGCATTATAAATGGTATCTTTACATTGCTAGTCTTGCTTTACCTTTTAAACACATTGAAACAGCATTGTAATCACCCTAAACACTGTTTCAGGGCAAGAGATTGTGTTTTAGACTCAAATGTAATGCATTATAAATGGAATCTTTACATTGCTACTCTGTTCTTTACCTTTTAAACAGTATTGTTATCGCCCTGAACACTGTTTCAGAACTAAACACTGTTTCAGGGCAAGAGATTGTGTTTTAGACTCAAATGTAATGCATAATAAATGGAATCTTTACATTGGTACTATGTTTTTTACCTTTTAAACAGCATTGTAATCGCCCTGAACAGTGTTTCAGGGCCAGAGTTTGTGATTTAGACTAAAATGTAATGCATTATAATTGGAATCTTTACATTGCTACTCTGTTCTTTACCTTTTAAACACATTGAAACAGCATTGTAATCGAACTAAGCACTGTTTCAGGGCAAGAGATTGTGTTTTAGACTCAAATGTAATGCATTATAATTGGAATCTTTACATTGCTACTCTGTTCTTTACCTTTTACACACATTGAAACAGCATTGTAATCGCCCTAAACACTGTTTCAGGGCAAGACATTTTGTTTTAGACTCAAATGTAATGCATTATAAATGGAATATTTACATTGCTACTCTGTTCTTTACCTTTTAAACAGTATTGTTATCGCCCTGAACACTGTTTCAGAACAAGAGTTTATGTTTTAGACTAAAATGTAATGCATTATAATTGGAATCTTTACATTGCTACTCTGTTCTTTACCTTTTAAACACATTGAATCAGCATTGTAATCTCCCTAAACACTGTTTCAGGGCAAGAGATTGTGTTTTAGACTCAAATGTAATGCATTATAATCAGAATCTTTACATTGCTACTCTGTTCTTTACCTTTTAAACACATTGAAACAGCATTGTAATCGAACTAAACACTGTTTCAGGGCAAGAGATTGTGTTTTAGACTCAAATGTAATGCATTATATTTGGAATCTTTACATTGCTACTCTGTTCTTTACCTTTTAAACACATTGAAACAGCATTGTAATCGAACTAAACACTGTTTCAGGGCAAGAGATTGTGTTTTAGACTCAAATGTAATGCATTATAATTGGAATCTTTACATTGCTACTCTGTTCTTTACCTTTTAAACAGCATTGTAATTGCCCTAAACACTGTTTCAGGGCAAGAGATTGTGTTTTAGACTCAAATGTAATGCATTATAATTGTAATCTTTACATTGCTACTCTGTTCTTTACCTTTTAAACAGTACTGTTTTCGGCCTGAACACTGTTTCAGAATAAGAGTTTATGTTTTAGACTAAAATGTAATGCATTATAATTGGAATCTTTACATTGCTACTCTGTTCTTTACCTTTTAAACACATTGAATCAGCATTGTAATCTCCCTAAACACTCTTTCAGGGCAAGAGATTGTGTTTTAGACTCAAATGTAATGCATTATAATTGGAACCTTTACATTGCTACTCTGTTCTTTACCTTTTAAACACATTGAAACAGCATTGTTATCGCCCTGAACAATGTTTCAGGGCAAGAGTTTGTGTTTTAGACTAAAATGTAATGCATTATAATCGGAATCTTTACATTGCTACTTTGTTCTTTACCTTTTAAACACATTGAAACAGCATTGTAATTGAACTAAACACTGTTTCAGGGCAAGAGATTGTGTTTTAGACTAAAATGTAATGCATTATAAATGGAATCTTTACATTGCTACTCTGTTTTTACCTTTTAAACAGTATTGTTATCGCCCTGAACATTGTTTCAGAACAAGAGTTTATGTTTTAGACTAAAATGTAATGCATTATAATTGGAATCTTTACATTGCTACTCTGTTCTTTACCTTTTAAGCACATTGAATCAGCATTGTAATCTCCCTAAACACTGTTTCAGGGCAAGAGATTGTGTTTTAGGCTCAAATGTAATGCATTATAATTGTAATCTTTACATTGCTACTCTGTTCTTTACCTTTTAAACAGTATTGTTATCGGCCTGAACACTGTTTCAGAACAAGAGTTTATGTTTTAGACTAAAATGTAATGCATTATAAATGGAATCTTTACATTGCTACTCTGTTCTTTACCTTTTAAACAAATTGAAACAGCATTGTAATCGAACTAAACACTGTTTCAGGGCAAGAGATTGTGGTTTAGACTCAAAGGTAATGCATTATAATTGAAATCTTTACATTGCTACTCTGTTCTTTACCTTTTAAACACATTGAAACAGCATTGTAATCGAACTAAACACTGTTTCAGGGCAAGAGATTGTGTTTTAGACTCAAATGTAATGCATTATAAATGGTATCTTTACATTGCTAGTCTTGCTTTACCTTTTAAACACATTGAAACAGCATTGTAATCACCCTAAACACTGTTTCAGGGCAAGAGATTGTGTTTTAGACTCAAATGTAATGCATTATAAATGGAATCTTTACATTGCTACTCTGTTCTTTACCTTTTAAACAGTATTGTTATCGCCCTGAACACTGTTTCAGAACTAAACAGTGTTTCAGGGCAAGAGATTGTGTTTTAGACTCAAATGTAATGCATAATAAATGGAATCTTTACATTGGTACTATGTTTTTTACCTTTTAAACAGCATTGTAATCGCCCTGAACAGTGTTTCAGGGCCAGAGTTTGTGATTTAGACTAAAATGTAATGCATTATAATTGGAATCTTTACATTGCTACTCTGTTCTTTACCTTTTAAACACATTGAAACAGCATTGTAATCGAACTAAGCACTGTTTCAGGGCAAGAGATTGTGTTTTAGACTCAAATGTAATGCATTATAATTGGAATCTTTACATTGCTACTCTGTTCTTTACCTTTTACACACATTGAAACAGCATTGTAATCGCCCTAAACACTGTTTCAGGGCAAGACATTTTGTTTTAGACTCAAATGTAATGCATTATAAATGGAATATTTACATTGCTACTCTGTTCTTTACCTTTTAAACAGTATTGTTATCGCCCTGAACACTGTTTCAGAACAAGAGTTTATGTTTTAGACTAAAATGTAATGCATTATAATTGGAATCTTTACATTGCTACTCTGTTCTTTACCTTTTAAACACATTGAATCAGCATTGTAATCTCCCTAAACACTGTTTCAGGGCAAGAGATTGTGTTTTAGACTCAAATGTAATGCATTATAATCAGAATCTTTACATTGCTACTCTGTTCTTTACCTTTTAAACACATTGAAACAGCATTGTAATCGAACTAAACACTGTTTCAGGGCAAGAGATTGTGTTTTAGACTCAAATGTAATGCATTATATTTGGAATCTTTACATTGCTACTCTGTTCTTTACCTTTTAAACACATTGAAACAGCATTGTAATCGAACTAAACACTGTTTCAGGGCAAGAGATTGTGTTTTAGACTCAAATGTAATGCATTATAATTGGAATCTTTACATTGCTACTCTGTTCTTTACCTTTTAAACAGCATTGTAATTGCCCTAAACACTGTTTCAGGGCAAGAGATTGTGTTTTAGACTCAAATGTAATGCATTATAATTGTAATCTTTACATTGCTACTCTGTTCTTTACCTTTTAAACAGTACTGTTTTCGGCCTGAACACTGTTTCAGAATAAGAGTTTATGTTTTAGACTAAAATGTAATGCATTATAATTGGAATCTTTACATTGCTACTCTGTTCTTTACCTTTTAAACACATTGAATCAGCATTGTAATCTCCCTAAACACTCTTTCAGGGCAAGAGATTGTGTTTTAGACTCAAATGTAATGCATTATAATTGGAACCTTTACATTGCTACTCTGTTCTTTACCTTTTAAACACATTGAAACAGCATTGTTATCGCCCTGAACAATGTTTCAGGGCAAGAGTTTGTGTTTTAGACTAAAATGTAATGCATTATAATCGGAATCTTTACATTGCTACTTTGTTCTTTACCTTTTAAACACATTGAAACAGCATTGTAATTGAACTAAACACTGTTTCAGGGCAAGAGATTGTGTTTTAGACTAAAATGTAATGCATTATAAATGGAATCTTTACATTGCTACTCTGTTTTTACCTTTTAAACAGTATTGTTATCGCCCTGAACATTGTTTCAGAACAAGAGTTTATGTTTTAGACTAAAATGTAATGCATTATAATTGGAATCTTTACATTGCTACTCTGTTCTTTACCTTTTAAGCACATTGAATCAGCATTGTAATCTCCCTAAACACTGTTTCAGGGCAAGAGATTGTGTTTTAGGCTCAAATGTAATGCATTATAATTGTAATCTTTACATTGCTACTCTGTTCTTTACCTTTTAAACAGTATTGTTATCGGCCTGAACACTGTTTCAGAACAAGAGTTTATGTTTTAGACTAAAATGTAATGCATTATAAATGGAATCTTTACATTGCTACTCTGTTCTTTACCTTTTAAACAAATTGAAACAGCATTGTAATCGAACTAAACACTGTTTCAGGGCAAGAGATTGTGGTTTAGACTCAAAGGTAATGCATTATAATTGAAATCTTTACATTGCTACTCTGTTCTTTACCTTTTAAACACATTGAAACAGCATTGTAATCGAACTAAACACTGTTTCAGGGCAAGAGATTGTGTTTTAGACTCAAATGTAATACATTATAAATGGTATCTTTACATTGCTAGTCTTGCTTTACCTTTTAAACACATTGAAACAGCATTGTAATCACCCTAAACACTGTTTCAGGGCAAGAGATTGTGTTTTAGACTCAAATGTAATGCATTATAAATGGAATCTTTACATTGCTACTCTGTTCTTTACCTTTTAAACAGTATTGTTATCGCCCTGAACACTGTTTCAGAACTAAACACTGTTTCAGGGCAAGAGATTGTGTTTTAGACTCAAATGTAATGCATAATAAATGGAATCTTTACATTGGTACTATGTTTTTTACCTTTTAAACAGCATTGTAATCGCCCTGAACAGTGTTTCAGGGCCAGAGTTTGTGATTTAGACTAAAATGTAATGCATTATAATTGGAATCTTTACATTGCTACTCTGTTCTTTACCTTTTAAACACATTGAAACAGCATTGTAATCGAACTAAGCACTGTTTCAGGGCAAGAGATTGTGTTTTAGACTCAAATGTAATGCATTATAATTGGAATCTTTACATTGCTACTCTGTTCTTTACCTTTTACACACATTGAAACAGCATTGTAATCGCCCTAAACACTGTTTCAGGGCAAGACATTTTGTTTTAGACTCAAATGTAATGCATTATAAACGGAATCTTTACATTGCTACTCTGTTCTTTACCTTTTAAACAGTATTGTTATCGCCATGAACACTGTTTCAGAACAAGAGTTTATGTTTTAGACTAAAATGTAATGCATTATAATTGGAATCTTTACATTGCTACTCTGTTCTTTACCTTTTAAACACATTGAATCAGCATTGTAATCTCCCTAAACACTGTTTCAGGGCAAGAGATTGTGTTTTAGACTCAAATGTAATGCATTATAATCAGAATCTTTACATTGCTACTCTGTTCTTTACCTTTTAAACACATTGAAACAGCATTGTAATCGAACTAAACACTGTTTCAGGGCAAGAGATTGTGTTTTAGACTCAAATGTAATGCATTATATTTGGAATCTTTACATTGCTACTCTGTTCTTTACCTTTTAAACACATTGAAACAGCATTGTAATCGAACTAAACACTGTTTCAGGGCAAGAGATTGTGTTTTAGACTCAAATGTAATGCATTATAATTGGAATCTTTACATTGCTACTCTGTTCTTTACCTTTTAAACAGCATTGTAATTGCCCTAAACACTGTTTCAGGGCAAGAGATTGTGTTTTAGACTCAAATGTAATGCATTATAATTGTAATCTTTACATTGCTACTCTGTTCTTTACCTTTTAAACAGTACTGTTTTCGGCCTGAACACTGTTTCAGAATAAGAGTTTATGTTTTAGACTAAAATGTAATGCATTATAATTGGAATCTTTACATTGCTACTCTGTTCTTTACCTTTTAAACACATTGAATCAGCATTGTAATCTCCCTAAACACTCTTTCAGGGCAAGAGATTGTGTTTTAGACTCAAATGTAATGCATTATAATTGGAACCTTTACATTGCTACTCTGTTCTTTACCTTTTAAACACATTGAAACAGCATTGTAATCGAACTAAACACTGTTTCAGGGCAAGAGATTGTGTTTTAGACTCAAATGTAATGCATAATAAATGGAATCTTTACATTGCTACTATGTTCTTTACCTTTTAAACAGTATTGTTATCGCCCTGAACACTGTTTCAGAACAAGAGTTTATGTTTTAGACTAAAATGTAATGCATTATAATTGGAATCTTTACATTGCTACTCTGTTCTTTACCTTTTAAACACATTGAAACAGCATTGTAATCGCCCTAAACACTGTTTCAGGGCAAGAGATTGTGTTTTAGACTCAAATGTAATGCATTAGAAATGGTATCTTTACATTGCTACTCTTTTCTTTACCTTTTAAACAGTATTGTTATCGCCCTGAACAATGTTTCAGGGCAAGAGTTTGTGTTTTAGACTAAAATGTAATGCATTATAATCGGAATCTTTACATTGCTACTCTGTTCTTTACCTTTTAAACACATTGAAAAAGCATTGTAATTGAACTAAACACTGTTTCAGGGCAAGAGATTGTGTTTTAGACTAAAATGTAATGCATTATAAATGGAATCTTTACATTGCTACTCTGTTTTTACCTTTTAAACAGTATTGTTATCGCCCTGAACATTGTTTCAGAACAAGAGTTTATGTTTTAGACTAAAATGTAATGCATTATAATTGGAATCTTTACATTGCTACTCTGTTCTTTACCTTTTAAGCACATTGAATCAGCATTGTAATCTCCCTAAACACTGTTTCAGGGCAAGAGATTGTGTTTTAGACTCAAATGTAATGCATTATAATTGGAATCTTTACATTGCTTCTCTGTTCTTTACCTTTTAAACACATTGAAACAGCATTGTAATCGAACTAAACACTGTTTCAGGGCAAGAGATTGTGTTTTAGACTAAAATGTAATGCATTATAATTGGAATCTTTACATTGCTACTCTGTTCTTTACCTTTTAAACAGCATTGTAATTGCCCTAAACACTGTTTCAGGGCAAGAGATTGTGTTTTAGACTAAAATGTAATGCATTATAATTGTAATCTTTACATTGCTACTCTGTTCTTTACCTTTTAAACAGTACTGTTTTCGGCCTGAACACTGTTTCAGAATAAGAGTTTATGTTTTAGACTCAAATGTAATGCATTATAATTGGAACCTTTACATTGCTACTCTGTTCTTTACCTTTTAAACACATTGAAACAGCATTGTAATTGCCCTAAACACTGTTTCAGGGCAAGAGATTGTGTTTTAGACTCAAATGTAATGCATTATAATTGTAATCTTTACATTGCTACTCTGTTCTTTACCTTTTAAACAGTATTGTTATCGGCCTGAACACTGTTTCAGAACAAGAGTTTATGTTTTAGATTAAAATGTAATGCATTATAATTGGAATCTTTACATTGCTACTCTGTTCTTTACCTTTTAAACACATTGAATCAGCATTGTAATCTCCCTAAACACTGTTTCAGGGCAAGAGATTGTGTTTTAGACTCAAATGTAATGCATTATAATTGGAACCATTACATTGCTACTCTGTTCTTTACCTTTTAAACACATTGAAACAGTATTGTAATCGAACTAAACACTGTTTCAGGGCAAGAGATTGTGTTTTAGACTCAAATGTAATGCATAATAAATGGAATCTTTACATTGCTACTATGTTCTTTACCTTTTAAACAGCATTGTAATCGCCCTGAACAGTGTTTCAGGGCCAGAGTTTGTGTTTTAGACTAAAATGTAATGCATTATAATTGGAATCTTTACATTGCTACTCTGTTCTTTACCTTTTAAACACATTGAAACAGCATTGTAATTGAACTAAACACTGCTTCAGGGCAAGAGATTGTGTTTTAGACTCAAATGTAATGCATTATAATTGGAATCTTTACATTGCTTCTCTGTTCTTTACCTTTTAAACACATTGAAACAGCATTGTAATCGAACTAAACACTGTTTCAGGGCAAGAGATTGTGTTTTAGACTAAAATGTAATGCATTATAAATGGAATCTTTACATTGCTACTCTGTTCTTTACCTTTTAAACAGTATTGTTATCGCCCTGAACACTGTTTCAGAATAAGAGTTTATGTTTTAGACTAAAATGTAATGCATTATAATTGGAATCTTTACATTGCTACCCTGTTCCTTACCTTTTAAACACATTGAAACAGCATTGTAATCGAACTAAAAACTGTTTCAGGACAAGAGAGTGTGTTTTAGACTCAAATGTAATGCATTATAATTGGAATCTTTACATTGCTACTCTGTTCTTTACCTTTTAAACAGCATTGTAATTGCCCTAAACACTGTTTCAGGGCAAGAGATTGTGTTTTAGACTCAAATGTAATGCATTATAATTGTAATCTTTACATTGCTACTCTGTTCTTTACCTTTTAAACAGTATTGTTATCGGCCTGAACACTGTTTCAGAACAAGAGTTTATGTTTTAGACTAAAATGTAATGCATTATAAATGGAATCTTTACTTTGCTACTCTGTTCTTTACCTTTTAAACAAATTGAAACAGCATTGTAATCGAACTAAACACTGTTTCAGGGCAAGAGATTGTGGTTTAGACTCAAAGGTAATGCATTATAATTGAAATCTTTACATTGCTACTCTGTTCTTTACCTTTTAAACACATTGAAACAGCATTGTAATCGAACTAAACACTGTTTCAGGGCAAGAGATTGTGTTTTAGACTCAAATGTAATGCATTATAAATGGTATCTTTACATTGCTAGTCTTGCTTTACCTTTTAAACACATTGAAACAGCATTGTAATCACCCTAAACACTGTTTCAGGGCAAGAGATTGTGTTTTAGACTCAAATGTAATGCATTATAAATGGAATCTTTACATTGCTACTCTGTTCTTTACCTTTTAAACAGTATTGTTATCGCCCTGAACACTGTTTCAGAACTAAACACTGTTTCAGGGCAAGAGATTGTGTTTTAGACTCAAATGTAATGCATAATAAATGGAATCTTTACATTGGTACTATGTTTTTTACCTTTTAAACAGCATTGTAATCGCCCTGAACAGTGTTTCAGGGCCAGAGTTTGTGATTTAGACTAAAATGTAATGCATTATAATTGGAATCTTTACATTGCTACTCTGTTCTTTACCTTTTAAACACATTGAAACAGCATTGTAATCGAACTAAGCACTGTTTCAGGGCAAGAGATTGTGTTTTAGACTCAAATGTAATGCATTATAATTGGAATCTTTACATTGCTACTCTGTTCTTTACCTTTTACACACATTGAAACAGCATTGTAATCGCCCTAAACACTGTTTCAGGGCAAGACATTTTGTTTTAGACTCAAATGTAATGCATTATAAATGGAATCTTTACATTGCTACTCTGTTCTTTACCTTTTAAACAGTATTGTTATCGCCCTGAACACTGTTTCAGAACAAGAGTTTATGTTTTAGACTAAAATGTAATGCATTATAATTGGAATCTTTACATTGCTACTCTGTTCTTTACCTTTTAAACACATTGAATCAGCATTGTAATCTCCCTAAACACTGTTTCAGGGCAAGAGATTGTGTTTTAGACTCAAATGTAATGCATTATAATCAGAATCTTTACATTGCTACTCTGTTCTTTACCTTTTAAACACATTGAAACAGCATTGTAATCGAACTAAACACTGTTTCAGGGCAAGAGATTGTGTTTTAGACTCAAATGTAATGCATTATATTTGGAATCTTTACATTGCTACTCTGTTCTTTACCTTTTAAACACATTGAAACAGCATTGTAATCGAACTAAACACTGTTTCAGGGCAAGAGATTGTGTTTTAGACTCAAATGTAATGCATTATAAATGGAATCTTTACATTGCTACTCTGTTCTTTACCTTTTAAACAGTATTGTTATCGCCCTGAACACTGTTTCAGAACAAGAGTTTATGTTTTAGACTAAAATGTAATGCATTATAATTGGAATCTTTACATTGCTACTCTGTTCTTTACCTTTTAAACACATTGAAACAGCATTGTAATCGCCCTAAACACTGTTTCAGGGCAAGAGATTGTGTTTTAGACTCAAATGTAATGCATTAGAAATGGTATCTTTACATTGCTACTCTGTTCTTTACCTTTTAAACAGTATTGTTATCGCCCTGAACAATGTTTCAGGGCAAGAGTTTGTGTTTTAGACTAAAATGTAATGCATTATAATCGGAATCTTTACATTGCTACTCTGTTCTTTACCTTTTAAACACATTGAAACAGCATTGTAATTGAACTAAACACTGTTTCAGGGCAAGAGATTGTGTTTTAGACTAAAATGTAATGCATTATAAATGGAATCTTTACATTGCTACTCTGTTTTTACCTTTTAAACAGTATTGTTATCGCCCTGAACATTGTTTCAGAACAAGAGTTTATGTTTTAGACTAAAATGTAATGCATTATAATTGGAATCTTTACATTGCTACTCTGTTCTTTACCGTTTAAGCACATTGAATCAGCATTGTAATCTCCCTAAACACTGTTTCAGGGCAAGAGATTGTGTTTTACACTCAAATGTAATGCATTATAATTGTAATCTTTACATTGCTACTGTGTTCTTTACCTTTTAAACAGTATTGTTATCGGCCTGAACACTGTTTCAGAACAAGAGTTTATGTTTTAGACTAAAATGTAATGCATTATAAATGGAATCTTTACATTGCTACTCTGTTCTTTACCTTTTAAACACATTGAAACAGCATTGTAATCGAACTAAACACTGTTTCAGGGCAAGAGATTGTGGTTTAGACTCAAAGGTAATGCATTATAATTGGAATCTTTACATTGCTACTCTGTTCTTTACCTTTTAAACACATTGAAACAGCATTGTAATCGAACTAAACACTGTTTCAGGGCAAGAGATTGTGTTTTAGACTCAAATGTAATGCATAATAAATGGAATCTTTACATTGCTACTATGTTCTTTACCTTTTAAACAGCATTGTAATCGCCCTGAACAGTGTTTCAGGGCCAGAGTTTGTGTTTTAGACTAAAATGTAATGCATTATAATTGGAATCTTTACATTGCTACTCTGTTCTTTACCTTTTAAACACATTGAAACAGCATTGTAATCGAACTAAGCACTGTTTCAGGGCAAGAGATTGTGTTTTAGACTCAAATGTAATGCATTATAATTGGAATCTTTACATTGCTACTCTGTTCTTTACCTTTTACACACATTGAAACAGCATTGTAATCGCCTTAAACACTGTTTCAGGGCAAGAGATTGTGTTTTAGACTCAAATGTAATGCATTATAAATGGAATCTTTACATTGCTACTCTGTTCTTTACCTTTTAAACAGTATTGTTATCGCCCTGAACACTGTTTCAGAACTAAACACTGTTTCAGGGCAAGAGATTGTGTTTTAGACTCAAATGTAATGCATAATAAATGGAATCTTTACATTGGTACTATGTTTTTTACCTTTTAAACAGCATTGTAATCGCCCTGAACAGTGTTTCAGGGCCAGAGTTTGTGATTTAGACTAAAATGTAATGCATTATAATTGGAATCTTTACATTGCTACTCTGTTCTTTACCTTTTAAACACATTGAAACAGCATTGTAATCGAACTAAACACTGTTTCAGGGCAAGAGATTGTGTTTTAGACTCAAATGTAATGCATTATATTTGGAATCTTTACATTGCTACTCTGTTCTTTACCTTTTAAACACATTGAAACAGCATTGTAATCGAACTAAACACTGTTTCAGGGCAAGAGATTGTGTTTTAGACTCAAATGTAATGCATTATAAATGGAATCTTTACATTGCTACTCTGTTCTTTACCTTTTAAACAGTATTGTTATCGCCCTGAACACTGTTTCAGAACAAGAGTTTATGTTTTAGACTAAAATGTAATGCATTATAATTGGAATCTTTAAATTGCTACTCTGTTCTTTACCTTTTAAACACATTGAAACAGCATTGTAATCGCCCTAAACACTGTTTCAGGGCAAGAGATTGTGTTTTAGACTCAAATGTAATGCATTAGAAATGGTATCTTTACATTGCTACTCTGTTCTTTACCTTTTAAACAGTATTGTTATCGCCCTGAACAATGTTTCAGGGCAAGAGTTTGTGTTTTAGACTAAAATGTAATGCATTATAATCGGAATCTTTACATTGCTACTCTGTTCTTTACCTTTTAAACACATTGAAACAGCATTGTAATTGAACTAAACACTGTTTCAGGGCAAGAGATTGTGTTTTAGACTAAAATGTAATGCATTATAAATGGAATCTTTACATTGCTACTCTGTTTTTACCTTTTAAACAGTATTGTTATCGCCCTGAACATTGTTTCAGAACAAGAGTTTATGTTTTAGACTAAAATGTAATGCATTATAATTGGAATCTTTACATTGCTACTCTGTTCTTTACCTTTTAAGCACATTGAATCAGCATTGTAATCTCCCTAAACACTATTTCAGGGCAAGAGATTGTGTTTTAGACTCAAATGTAATGCATTATAATTGTAATCTTTACATTGCTACTGTGTTCTTTACCTTTTAAACAGTATTGTTATCGGCCTGAACACTGTTTCAGAACAAGAGTTTATGTTTTAGACTAAAATGTAATGCATTATAAATGGAATCTTTACATTGCTACTCTGTTCTTTACCTTTTAAACACATTGAAACAGCATTGTAATCGAACTAAACACTGTTTCAGGGCAAGAGATTGTGGTTTAGACTCAAAGGTAATGCATTATAATTGGAATCTTTACATTGCTACTCTGTTCTTTACCTTTTAAACACATTGAAACAGCATTGTAATCGAACTAAGCACTGTTTCAGGGCAAGAGATTGTGTTTTAGACTCAAATGTAATGCATTATAATTGGAATCTTTACATTGCTACTCTGTTCTTTACCTTTTACACACATTGAAACAGCATTGTAATCGCCCTAAACACTGTTTCAGGGCAAGAGATTGTGTTTTAGACTCAAATGTAATGCATTATAAATGGAATCTTTACATTGCTACTCTGTTCTTTACCTTTTAAACAGTATTGTTATCGCCCTGAACACTGTTTCAGAACTAAACACTGTTTCAGGGCAAGAGATTGTGTTTTAGACTCAAATGTAATGCATAATAAATGGAATCTTTACATTGGTACTATGTTTTTTACCTTTTAAACAGCATTGTAATCGCCCTGAACAGTGTTTCAGGGCCAGAGTTTGTGATTTAGACTAAAATGTAATGCATTATAATTGGAATCTTTACATTGCTACTCTGTTCTTTACCTTTTAAACACATTGAAACAGCATTGTAATCGAACTAAGCACTGTTTCAGGGCAAGAGATTGTGTTTTAGACTCAAATGTAATGCATTATAATTGGAATCTTTACATTGCTACTCTGTTCTTTACCTTTTACACACATTGAAACAGCATTGTAATCGCCCTAAACACTGTTTCAGGGCAAGAAATTTTGTTTTAGACTCAAATGTAATGCATTATAAATGGAATCTTTACATTGCTACTCTGTTCTTTACCTTTTAAACAGTATTGTTATCGCCCTGAACACTGTTTCAGAACAAGAGTTTATGTTTTAGACTAAAATGTAATGCATTATAATTGGAATCTTTACATTGCTACTCTGTTCTTTACCTTTTAAACACATTGAATCAGCATTGTAATCTCCCTAAACACTGTTTCAGGGCAAGAGATTGTGTTTTAGACTCAAATGTAATGCATTATAATCAGAATCTTTACATTGCTACTCTGTTCTTTACCTTTTAAACACATTGAAACAGCATTGTAATCGAACTAAACACTGTTTCAGGGCAAGAGATTGTGTTTTAGACTCAAATGTAATGCATTATATTTGGAATCTTTACATTGCTACTCTGTTCTTTACCTTTTAAACACATTGAAACAGCATTGTAATCGAACTAAACACTGTTTCAGGGCAAGAGATTGTGTTTTAGACTCAAATGTAATGCATTATAAATGGAATCTTTACATTGCTACTCTGTTCTTTACCTTTTAAACAGTATTGTTATCGCCCTGAACACTGTTTCAGAACAAGAGTTTATGTTTTAGACTAAAATGTAATGCATTATAATTGGAATCTTTACATTGCTACTCTGTTCTTTACCTTTTAAACACATTGAAACAGCATTGTAATCGCCCTAAACACTGTTTCAGGGCAAGAGATTGTGTTTTAGACTCAAATGTAATGCATTAGAAATGGTATCTTTACATTGCTACTCTGTTCTTTACCTTTTAAACAGTATTGTTATCGCCCTGAACAATGTTTCAGGGCAAGAGTTTGTGTTTTAGACTAAAATGTAATGCATTATAATCGGAATCTTTACATTGCTACTCTGTTCTTTACCTTTTAAACACATTGAAACAGCATTGTAATTGAACTAAACACTGTTTCAGGGCAAGAGATTGTGTTTTAGACTAAAATGTAATGCATTATAAATGGAATCTTTACATTGCTACTCTGTTTTTACCTTTTAAACAGTATTGTTATCGCCCTGAACATTGTTTCAGAACAAGAGTTTATGTTTTAGACTAAAATGTAACGCATTATAATTGGAATCTTTACATTGCTACTCTGTTCTTTACCTTTTAAGCACATTGAATCAGCATTGTAATCTCCCTAAACACTGTTTCAGGGCAAGAGATTGTGTTTTAGACTCAAATGTAATTCATTATAATCGGAATCTTTACATTGCTACTCTGTTCTTTACCTTTTAAACACATTGAAACAGCATTGTAATTGAACTAAACACTGTTTCAGGGCAAGAGATTGTGTTTTAGACTCAAATGTAATGCATTATAATTGGAATCTTTACATTGCTTCTCTGTTCTTTACCTTTTAAACACATTGAAACAGCATTGTAATCGAACTAAACACTGTTTCAGGGCAAGAGATTGTGTTTTAGACTAAAATGTAATGCATTATAATTGGAATCTTTACATTGCTACTCTGTTCTTTACCTTTTAAACAGCATTGTAATTGCCCTAAACACTGTTTCAGGGCAAGAGATTGTGTTTTAGACTCAAATGTAATGCATTATAATTGTAATCTTTACATTGCTACTCTGTTCTTTACCTTTTAAACAGTATTGTTATCGGCCTGAACACTGTTTCAGAACAAGAGTTTATGTTTTAGACTAAAATGTAATGCATTATAATTGGAATCTTTACATTGCTACTCTGTTCTTTACCTTTTAAACACATTGAATCAGCATTGTAATCTCCCTAAACACTGTTTCAGGGCAAGAGATTGTGTTTTAGACTCAAATGTAATGCATTATAATCAGAATCTTTACATTGCTACTCTGTTCTTTACCTTTTAAACACATTGAAACAGCATTGTAATCGAACTAAACACTGTTTCAGGGCAAGAGATTGTGTTTTAGACTCAAATGTAATGCATTATATTTGGAATCTTTACATTGCTACTCTGTTCTTTACCTTTTAAACACATTGAAACAGCATTGTAATCGAACTAAACACTGTTTCAGGGCAAGAGATTGTGTTTTAGACTCAAATGTAATGCATTATAAATGGAATCTTTACATTGCTACTCTGTTCTTTACCTTTTAAACAGTATTGTTATCGCCCTGAACACTGTTTCAGAACAAGAGTTTATGTTTTAGACTAAAATGTAATGCATTATAATTGGAATCTTTACATTGCTACTCTATTCTTTACCTTTTAAACACATTGAAACAGCATTGTAATCGCCCTAAACACTGTTTCAGGGCAAGAGATTGTGTTTTAGACTCAAATGTAATGCATTAGAAATGGTATCTTTACATTACTACTCTGTTCTTTACCTTTTAAACAGTATTGTTATCGCCCTGAACAATGTTTCAGGGCAAGAGTTTGTGTTTTAGACTAAAATGTAATGCATTATAATCGGAATCTTTACATTGCTACTCTGTTCTTTACCTTTTAAACACATTGAAACAGCATTGTAATTGAACTAAACACTGTTTCAGGGCAAGAGATTGTGTTTTAGACTAAAATGTAATGCATTATAAATGGAATCTTTACATTGCTACTCTGTTTTTACCTTTTAAACAGTATTGTTATCGCCCTGAACATTGTTTCAGAACAAGAGTTTATGTTTTAGACTAAAATGTAATGCATTATAATTGGAATCTTTACATTGCTACTCTGTTCTTTACCTTTTAAGCACATTGAATCAGCATTGTAATCTCCCTAAACACTGTTTCAGGGCAAGAGATTGTGTTTTAGACTCAAATGTAATTCATTATAATCGGAATCTTTACATTGCTACTCTGTTCTTTACCTTTTAAACACATTGAAACAGCATTGTAATTGAACTAAACACTGTTTCAGGGCAAGAGATTGTGTTTTAGACTCAAATGTAATGCATTGTAATTGGAATCTTTACATTGCTTCTCTGTTCTTTACCTTTTAAACACATTGAAACAGCATTGTAATCGAACTAAACACTGTTTCAGGGCAAGAGATTGTGTTTTAGACTAAAATGTAATGCATTATAATTGGAATCTTTACATTGCTACTCTGTTCTTTACCTTTTAAACAGTATTGTTATCGGCCTGAACACTGTTTCAGAACAAGAGTTTATGTTTTAGACTAAAATGTAATGCATTATAAATGGAATCTTTACATTGCTACTCTGTTCTTTACCTTTTAAACACATTGAAACAACATTGTAATCGAACTAAACACTGTTTCAGGGCAAGAGATTGTGGTTTAGACTCAAAGGTAATGCATTATAATTGGAATCTTTACATTGCTACTCTGTTCTTTACCTTTTAAACACATTGAAACAGCATTGTTATCGAACTAAACACTGTTTCAGGGCAAGAGATTGTGTTTTAGACTCAAATGTAATGCATAATAAATGGAATCTTTACATTGCTACTATGTTCTTTACCTTTTAAACAGCATTGTAATCGCCCTGAACAGTGTTTCAGGGCCAGAGTTTGTGTTTTAGACTAAAATGTAATGCATTATAATTGGAATCTTTACATTGCTACTCTGTTCTTTACCTTTTAAACACATTGAAAAAGCATTGTAATCGAACTAAGCACTGTTTCAGGGCAAGAGATTGTGTTTTAGACTCAAATGTAATGCATTATAATTGGAATCTTTACATTGCTACTCTGTTCTTTACCTTTTAAACACATTGAAACAGCATTGTAATCGCCCTAAACACTGTTTCAGGGCAAGAGATTGTGTTTTAGACTCAAATGTAATGCATTATAAATGGAATCTTTACATTGCTACTCTGTTCTTTACCTTTTAAACAGTATTGTTATCGCCCTGAACACTGTTTCAGAACAAGAGTTTATGTTTTAGACTAAAATGTAATGCATTATAATTGGAATCTTTACATTGCTACTCTATTCTTTACCTTTTAAACACATTGAAACAGCATTGTAATCGCCCTAAACACTGTTTCAGGGCAAGAGATTGTGTTTTAGACTCAAATGTAATGCATTAGAAATGGTATCTTTACATTACTACTCTGTTCTTTACCTTTTAAACAGTATTGTTATCGCCCTGAACAATGTTTCAGGGCAAGAGTTTGTGTTTTAGACTAAAATGTAATGCATTATAATCGGAATCTTTACATTGCTACTCTGTTCTTTACCTTTTAAACACATTGAAACAGCATTGTAATTGAACTAAACACTGTTTCAGGGCAAGAGATTGTGTTTTAGACTAAAATGTAATGCATTATAAATGGAATCTTTACATTGCTACTCTGTTTTTACCTTTTAAACAGTATTGTTATCGCCCTGAACATTGTTTCAGAACAAGAGTTTATGTTTTAGACTAAAATGTAATGCATTATAATTGGAATCTTTACATTGCTACTCTGTTCTTTACCTTTTAAGCACATTGAATCAGCATTGTAATCTCCCTAAACACTGTTTCAGGGCAAGAGATTGTGTTTTAGACTCAAATGTAATTCATTATAATCGGAATCTTTACATTGCTACTCTGTTCTTTACCTTTTAAACACATTGAAACAGCATTGTAATTGAACTAAACACTGTTTCAGGGCAAGAGATTGTGTTTTAGACTCAAATGTAATGCATTGTAATTGGAATCTTTACATTGCTTCTCTGTTCTTTACCTTTTAAACACATTGAAACAGCATTGTAATCGAACTAAACACTGTTTCAGGGCAAGAGATTGTGTTTTAGACTAAAATGTAATGCATTATAATTGGAATCTTTACATTGCTACTCTGTTCTTTACCTTTTAAACAGTATTGTTATCGGCCTGAACACTGTTTCAGAACAAGAGTTTATGTTTTAGACTAAAATGTAATGCATTATAAATGGAATCTTTACATTGCTACTCTGTTCTTTACCTTTTAAACACATTGAAACAACATTGTAATCGAACTAAACACTGTTTCAGGGCAAGAGATTGTGGTTTAGACTCAAAGGTAATGCATTATAATTGGAATCTTTACATTGCTACTCTGTTCTTTACCTTTTAAACACATTGAAACAGCATTGTTATCGAACTAAACACTGTTTCAGGGCAAGAGATTGTGTTTTAGACTCAAATGTAATGCATAATAAATGGAATCTTTACATTGCTACTATGTTCTTTACCTTTTAAACAGCATTGTAATCGCCCTGAACAGTGTTTCAGGGCCAGAGTTTGTGTTTTAGACTAAAATGTAATGCATTATAATTGGAATCTTTACATTGCTACTCTGTTCTTTACCTTTTAAACACATTGAAAAAGCATTGTAATCGAACTAAGCACTGTTTCAGGGCAAGAGATTGTGTTTTAGACTCAAATGTAATGCATTATAATTGGAATCTTTACATTGCTACTCTGTTCTTTACCTTTTAAACACATTGAAACAGCATTGTAATCGCCCTAAACACTGTTTCAGGGCAAGAGATTGTGTTTTAGACTCAAATGTAATGCATTATAAATGGAATCTTTACATTGCTACTCTGTTCTTTACCTTTTAAACAGTATTGTTATCGCCCTGAACAATGTTTCAGGGCAAGAGTTTGTGTTTTAGACTAAAATGTAATGCATTATAATCGGAATCTTTACATTGCTACTCTGTTCTTTACCTTTTAAACACATTGAAACAGCATTGTAATTGAACTAAACACTGTTTCAGGGCAAGAGATTGTGTTTTAGACTAAAATGTAATGCATTATAAATGGAATCTTTACATTGCTACTCTGTTTTTACCTTTTAAACAGTATTGTTATCGCCCTGAACATTGTTTCAGAACAAGAGTTTATGTTTTAGACTAAAATGTAATGCATTATAATTGGAATCTTTACATTGCTACTCTGTTCTTTACCTTTTAAGCACATTGAATCAGCATTGTAATCTCCCTAAACACTGTTTCAGGGCAAGAGATTGTGTTTTAGACTCAAATGTAATTCATTATAATCGGAATCTTTACATTGCTACTCTGTTCTTTACCTTTTAAACACATTGAAACAGCATTGTAATTGAACTAAACACTGTTTCAGGGCAAGAGATTGTGTTTTAGACTCAAATGTAATGCATTATAATTGGAATCTTTACATTGCTTCTCTGTTCTTTACCTTTTAAACACATTGAAACAGCATTGTAATCGAACTAAACACTGTTTCAGGGCAAGAGATTGTGTTTTAGACTAAAATGTAATGCATTATAATTGGAATCTTTACATTGCTACTCTGTTCTTTACCTTTTAAACAGCATTGTAATTGCCCTAAACACTGTTTCAGGGCAAGAGATTGTGTTTTAGACTCAAATGTAATGCATTATAATTGTAATCTTTACATTGCTACTCTGTTCTTTACCTTTTAAACAGTATTGTTATCGGCCTGAACACTGTTTCAGAATAAGAGTTTATGTTTTAGACTAAAATGTAATGCATTATAATTGGAATCTTTACATTGCTACTCTGTTCTTTACCTTTTAAACACATTGAATCAGCATTGTAATCTCCCTAAACACTCTTTCAGGGCAAGAGATTGTGTTTTAGACTCAAATGTAATGCATTATAATTGGAACCTTTACATTGCTAGTCTGTTCTTTACCTTTTAAACACATTGAAACAGCATTGTAATTGCCCTAAACACTGTTTCAGGGCAAGAGATTGTGTTTTAGACTCAAATGTAATGCATTATAATTGTAATCTTTACATTGCTACTCTGTTCTTTACCTTTTAAACAGTATTGTTATCGGCCTGAACACTGTTTCAGAACAAGAGTTTATGTTTTAGACTAAAATGTAATGCATTATAAATGGAATCTTTACATTGCTACTCTGTTCTTTACCTTTTAAACACATTGAAACAGCATTGTAATCGAACTAAACACTGTTTCAGGGCAAGAGATTGTGGTTTAGACTCAAAGGTAATGCATTATAATTGGAATCTTTACATTGCTACTCTGTTCTTTACCTTTTAAACACATTGAAACAGCATTGTAATCGAACTAAACACTGTTTCAGGGCAAGAGATTGTGTTTTAGACTCAAATGTAATGCATAATAAATGGAATCTTTACATTGCTACTATGTTCTTTACCTTTTAAACAGCATTGTAATCGCCCTGAACAGTGTTTCAGGGCCAGAGTTTGTGTTTTAGACTAAAATGTAATGCATTATAATTGGAATCTTTACATTGCTACTCTGTTCTTTACCTTTTAAACACATTGAAACAGCATTGTAATCGAACTAAGCACTGTTTCAGGGCAAGAGATTGTGTTTTAGACTCAAATGTAATGCATTATAATTGGAATCTTTACATTGCTACTCTTTTCTTTACCTTTTACACACATTGAAACAGCATTGTAATCGCCCTAAACACTGTTTCAGGGCAAGAGATTGTGTTTTAGACTCAAATGTAATGCATTATAAATGGAATCTTTACATTGCTACTCTGTTCTTTACCTTTTAAACAGTATTGTTATCGCCCTGAACACTGTTTCAGAACTAAACACTGTTTCAGGGCAAGAGATTGTGTTTTAGACTCAAATGTAATGCATAATAAATGGAATCTTTACATTGGTACTATGTTTTTTACCTTTTAAACAGCATTGTAATCGCCCTGAACAGTGTTTCAGGGCCAGAGTTTGTGATTTAGACTAAAATGTAATGCATTATAATTGGAATCTTTACATTGCTACTCTGTTCTTTACCTTTTAAACACATTGAAACAGCATTGTAATCGAACTAAGCACTGTTTCAGGGCAAGAGATTGTGTTTTAGACTCAAATGTAATGCATTATAATTGGAATCTTTACATTGCTACTCTGTTCTTTACCTTTTACACACATTGAAACAGCATTGTAATCGCCCTAAACACTGTTTCAGGGCAAGAAATTTTGTTTTAGACTCAAATGTAATGCATTATAAATGGAATCTTTACATTGCTACTCTGTTCTTTACCTTTTAAACAGTATTGTTATCGCCCTGAACACTGTTTCAGAACAAGAGTTTATGTTTTAGACTAAAATGTAATGCATTATAATTGGAATCTTTACATTGCTACTCTGTTCTTTACCTTTTAAACACATTGAATCAGCATTGTAATATCCCTAAACACTGTTTCAGGGCAAGAGATTGTGTTTTAGACTCAAATGTAATGCATTATAATCAGAATCTTTACATTGCTACTCTGTTCTTTACCTTTTAAACACATTGAAACAGCATTGTAATCGAACTAAACACTGTTTCAGGGCAAGAGATTGTGTTTTAGACTCAAATGTAATGCATTATATTTGGAATCTTTACATTGCTACTCTGTTCTTTACCTTTTAAACACATTGAAACAGCATTGTAATCGAACTAAACACTGTTTCAGGGCAAGAGATTGTGTTTTAGACTCAAATGTAATGCATTAGAAATGGTATCTTTACATTGCTACTCTGTTCTTTACCTTTTAAACAGTATTGTTATCGCCCTGAACACTGTTTCAGAACAAGAGTTTATGTTTTAGACTAAAATGTAATGCATTATAATTGGAATCTTTACATTGCTACCCTGTTCCTTACCTTTTAAACACATTGAAACAGCATTGTAATCGAACTAAAAACTGTTTCAGGACAAGAGAGTGTGTTTTAGACTCAAATGTAATGCATTATAATTGGAATCTTTACATTGCTACTCTGTTCTTTACCTTTTAAACAGCATTGTAATTGCCCTAAACACTGTTTCAGGTCAAGAGATTGTGTTTTAGACTCAAATGTAATGCATTATAATTGTAATCTTTACATTGCTACTCTGTTCTTTACCTTTTAAACAGTATTTTTATCGGCCTGAACACTGTTTCAGAACAAGAGTTTATGTTTTAGACTAAAATGTAATGCATTATAATTGGAATCTTTACATTGCTACTCTGTTCTTTACCTTTTAAACACATTGAATCAGCATTGTAATCTCCCTAAACACTGTTTCAGGGCAAGAGATTGTGTTTTAGACTCAAATGTAATGCATTATAATTGGAATCTTTACATTGCTACTCTGTTCTTTACCTTTTAAACACATTGAATCAGCATTGTAATCTCCCTAAACACTGTTTCAGGGCAAGAGATTGTGTTTTAGACTCAAATGTAATGCATTATAATCGGAATCTTTACATTGCTACTCTGTTCTTTACCTTTTAAACACATTGAAACAGCATTGTAATCGAACTAAACACTGTTTCAGGGCAAGAGATTGTGTTTTAGACTCAAATGTAATGCATTATATTTGGAATCTTTACATTGCTACTCTGTTCTTTACCTTTTAAACACATTGAAACAGCATTGTAATCGAACTAAACACTGTTTCAGGGCAAGAGATTGTGTTTTAGACTCAAATGTAATGCATTATAAATGGAATCTTTACATTGCTACTCTGTTCTTTACCTTTTAAACCGTATTGTTATCGCCCTGAACACTGTTTCAGAACAAGAGTTTATGTTTTAGACTAAAATGTAATGCATTATAATTGGAATCTTTACATTGCTACTCTGTTCTTTACCTTTTAAACACATTGAAACAGCATTGTAATCGCCCTAAACACTGTTTCAGGGCAAGAGATTGTGTTTTAGACTCAAATGTAATGCATTAGATATGGTATCTTTACATTGCTACTCTGTTCTTTACCTTTTAAACAGTATTGTTATCGCCCTGAACAATGTTTCAGGGCAAGAGTTTGTGTTTTAGACTAAAATGTAATGCATTATAATCGGAATCTTTACATTGCTACTCTGTTCTTTACCTTTTAAACACATTGAAACAGCATTGTAATTGAACTAAACACTGTTTCAGGGCAAGAGATTGTGTTTTAGACTCAAATGTAATGCATTATAATTGGAATCTTTACATTGCTTCTCTGTTCTTTACCTTTTAAACACATTGAAACAGCATTGTAATCGAACTAAACACTGTTTCAGGGCAAGAGATTGTGTTTTAGACTAAAATGTAATGCATTATAAATGGAATCTTTACATTGCTACTCTGTTCTTTACCTTTTAAACAGTATTGTTATTGGCCTGAACACTGTTTCAGAACAAGAGTTTATGTTTTAGACTAAAATGTAATGCATTATAATTGGAATCTTTACATTGCTACCCTGTTCCTTACCTTTTAAACACATTGAAACAGCATTGTAATCGAACTAAAAACTGTTTCAGGACAAGAGAGTGTGTTTTAGACTCAAATGTAATGCATTATAATTGGAATCTTTACATTGCTACTCTGTTCTTTACCTTTTAAACAGCATTGTAATTGCCCTAAACACTGTTTCAGGGCAAGAGATTGTGTTTTAGACTCAAATGTAATGCATTATAATTGTAATCTTTACATTGCTACTCTGTTCTTTACCTTTTAAACAGTATTTTTATCGGCCTGAACACTGTTTCAGAACAAGAGTTTATGTTTTAGACTAAAATGTAATGCATTATAATTAGAATCTTTACATTGCTACTCTGTTCTTTACCTTTTAAACACATTGAATCAGCATTGTAATCTCCCTAAACATTGTTTCAGGGCAAGAGATTGTGTTTTAGACTCAAATGTAATGCATTATAATTGGAACCTTTACATTGCTACTCTGTTCTTTACCTTTTAAACACATTGAAACATCATTGTAATCGAACTAAACACTGTTTCAGGGCAAGAGATTGTGTTTTAGACTCAAATGTAATGCATAATAAATGGAATCTTTACATTGCTACTATGTTCTTTACCTTTTAAACAGCATTATAATCGCACTGAACAGTGTTTCAGGGCCAGAGTTTGTGTTTTAGACTAAAATGTAATGCATTATAATTGGAATCTTTACATTGCTACTCTGTGCTTTACCTTTTAAACACATTGAAACAGCATTGTAATCGAACTAAGCACTGTTTCAGGGCAAGAGATTGTGTTTTAGACTCAAATGTAATGCATTATAATTGGAATCTTTACATTGCTACTCTGTTCTTTACCTTTTACACACATTGAAACAGAATTGTAATCGCCCTAAACACTGTTTCAGGGCAAGAAATTTTGTTTTAGACTCAAATGTAATGCATTATAAATGGAATCTTTACATTGCTACTCTTTTCTTTACTTTTTAAACACATTGAAACAGCATTGTAATCGAACTAAACACTGTTTCAGGGCAAGAGATTGTGGTTTAGACTCAAAGGTAATGCATTATAATTGGAATCTTTACATTGCTACTCTGTTCTTTACCTTTTAAACACATTGAAACAGCATTGTAATCGAACTAAACACTGTTTCAGGGCAAGAGATTGTGTTTTAGACTCAAATGTAATGCATAATAAAAGGAATCTTTACATTGCTACTCTGTTCTTTACCTTTTAAACAGTATTGTTATCGCCCTGAACACTGTTTCAGAACAAGAGTTTATGTTTTAGACTAAAATGTAATGCATTATAATTGGAATCTTTACATTGCTACTCTGTTCTTTACCTTTTAAACACATTGAATCAGCATTGTAATCTCCCTAAACACTGTTTCAGGGCAAGAGATTGTGTTTTAGACTCAAATGTAATGCATTATAAATGGAATCTTTACATTGCTACTCTGTTCTTTACCTTTTAAACAGCATTGTAATTGCCCTAAACACTGTTTCAGGGCAAGAGATTGTGTTTTAGACTCAAATGTAATGCATTATAATTGTAATCTTTACATTGCTACTCTGTTCTTTACCTTTTAAACAGTATTGTTATCGGCCTGAACACTGTTTCAGAACAAGAGTTTATGTTTTAGAATAAAATGTAATGCATTATAATTGGAATCTTTACATTGCTACTCTGTTCTTTACCTTTTAAACACATTGAATCAGCATTGTAATCTCCCTAAACACTGTTTCAGGGCAAGAGATTGTGTTTTAGACTCAAATGTAATGCATTATAATTGGAACCTTTACATTGCTACTCTGTTCTTTACCTTTTAAACACATTGAAACAGCATTGTAATCGAACTAAACACTGTTTCAGGGCAAGAGATTGTGTTTTAGACTCAAATGTAATGCATAATAAATGGAATCTTTACATTGCTACTATGTTCTTTACCTTTTAAACAGCATTGTAATCGCCCTGAACAGTGTTTCAGGGCCAGAGTTTGTGTTTTAGACTAAAATGTAATGCATTATAATTGGAATCTTTACATTGCTACTCTGTTCTTTACCTTTTAAACACATTGAAACAGCATTGTAATCGAACTAAACACTGTTTCAGGGCAAGAGATTGTGTTTTAGACTCAAATGTAATGCATTATAATTGGAATCTTTACATTGCTACTCTGTTCTTTACCTTTTAAACAGTATTGTTATCGCCCTGAACACTGTTTCAGAACAAGAGTTTATGTTTCAGACTAAAATGTAATGCATTATAATTGGAATCTTTACATTGCTACCCTGTTCCGTACCTTTTAAACACTTTGAAACAGCATTGTAATCGAACTAAACACTGTTTCAGGACAAGAGAGTGTGTTTTAGACTCAAATGTAATGCATTATAATTGGAATCTTTACATTGCTACTCTGTTCTTTACCTTTTAAACAGCATTGTAATTGCCCTAAACACTGTTTCAGGGCAAGAGATTGTGTTTTAGACTCAAATGTAATGCATTATAATTGTAATCTTTACATTGCTACTCTGTTCTTTACCTTTTAAACAGTATTTTTATCGGCCTGAACACTGTTTCAGAACAAGAGTTTATGTTTTAGACTAAAATGTAATGCATTATAATTGGAATCTTTACATTGCTACTCTGTTCTTTACCTTTTAAACACATTGAATCAGCATTGTAATCTCCCTAAACACTGTTTCAGGGCAAGAGATTGTGTTTTAGACTCAAATGTAATGCATTATAATTGGAACCTTTACATTGCTACTCTGTTCTTTACCTTTTAAACACATTGAAACAGCATTGTAATCGAACTAAACACTGTTTCAGGGCAAGAGATTGTGTTTTAGACTCAAATGTAATGCATAATAAATGGAATCTTTACATTGCTACTATGTTCTTTACCTTTTAAACAGCATTGTAATCGCCCTGAACAGTGTTTCAGGGCCAGAGTTTGTGTTTTAGACTAAAATGTAATGCATTATAATTGGAATCTTTTCATTGCTACTCTGTGCTTTACCTTTTAAACACATTGAAACAGCATTGTAATCGAACTAAGCACTGTTTCAGGGCAAGAGATTGTGTTTTAGACTCAAATGTAATGCATTATAATTGGAATCTTTACATTGCTACTCTGTTCTTTACCTTTTACACACATTGAAACAGAATTGTAATCGCCCTAAACACTGTTTCAGGGCAAGAAATTTTGTTTTAGACTCAAATGTAATGCATTATAAATGGAATCTTTACATTGCTACTCTGTTCTTTACCTTTTAAACACATTGAAACAGCATTGTAATCGAACTAAACACTGTTTCAGGGCAAGCGATTGTGTTTTAGACTCAAATGTAATGCATTATAAATGGAATCTTTACATTGCTACTCTGTTCTTTACCTTTTAAAGAGCATTGTAATTGCCCTAAACACTGTTTCAGGGCAAGAGATTGTGTTTTAGACTCAAATGTAATGCATTATAATTGTAATCTTTACATTGCTACTCTGTTCTTTACCTTTTAAACAGTATTGTTATCGGCCTGAACACTGTTTCAGAACAAGAGTTTATGTTTTAGACTCAAATGTAATGCATTATAATTGGAACCTTTACATTGCTACTCTGTTCTTTACCTTTTAAACACATTGAAACAGCATTGTAATCGAACTAAACACTGTTTCAGGGCAAGAGATTGTGTTTTAGACTCAAATGTAATGCATTATAAATGGAATCTTTACATTGCTACTATGTTCTTTACCTTTTAAACAGGATTGTAATCGCCCTGAACAGTGTTTCAGGGCCAGAGTTAGTGTTTTAGACTAAAATGTAATGCATTATAATTGTAATCTTTACATTGCTACTCTGTTCTTTACCTTTTAAACACATTGAAACAGCATTGTAATCGAACTAAACACTGTTTCAGGGCAAGAGATTGTGTTTTAGACTCAAATGTAATGCATTATAAATGGAATCTTTACATTGCTACTCTGTTCTTTACCTTTTAAACAGTATTGTTATCGCCCTGAACAATGTTTCAGGGCAAGAGATTGTGTTTTAGACTCAAATGTAATGCATTATAATTGGAATCTTTACATTGCTTCTCTGTTCTTTACCTTTTAAACACATTGAAACAGCATTGTAATCGAACTAAACACTGTTTCAGGGCAAGAGATTGTGTTTTAGACTAAAATGTAATGCATTATAAATGGAATCTTTACATTGCTACTCTGTTCTTTACCTTTTAAACAGTATTGTTATCGCCCTGAACACTGTTTCAGAACAAGAGTTTATGTTTTAGACTAAAATGTAATGCATTATAATTGGAATCTTTAAATTGCTACCCTATTCCTTACCTTTTAAACACATTGAAACAGCATTGTAATCGAACTAAAAACTGTTTCAGGACAAGAGAGTGTGTTTTAGACTCAAATGTAATGCATTAGAATTGGAATCTTTACATTGCTACTCTGTTCTTTACCTTTTAAACAGCATTGTAATTGCCCTAAACACTGTTTCAGGGCAAGAGATTGTGTTTTAGACTCAAATGTAATGCATTATAATTGTAATCTTTACATTGCTACTCTGTTCTTTACCTTTTAAACAGTATTTTTATCGGCCTGAACACTGTTTCAGAACAAGAGTTTATGTTTTAGACTAAAATGTAATGCATTATAATTGGAATCTTTACATTGCTACTCTGTTCTTTACCTTTTAAACACATTGAATCAGCATTGTAATCTCCCTAAACACTGTTTCAGGGCAAGAGATTGTGTTTTAGACTCAAATGTAATGCATTATAATTGGAACCTTTACATTGCTACTCTGTTCTTTACCTTTTAAACACATTGAAACAGCATTGTAATCGAACTAAACACTGTTTCAGGGCAAGAGATTGTGTTTTAGACTCAAATGTAATGCATAATAAATGGAATCTTTACATTGCTACTATGTTCTTTACCTTTTAAACAGCATTGTAATCGCCCTGAACAGTGTTTCAGGGCCAGAATTTGTGTTTTAGACTAAAATGTAATGCATTATAATTGGAATCTTTACATTGCTACTCTGTGCTTTACCTTTTAAACACATTGAAACAGCATTGTAATCGAACTAAGCACTGTTTCAGGGCAAGAGATTGTGTTTTAGACTCAAATGTAATGCATTATAATTGGAATCTTTACATTGCTACTCTGTTCTTTACCTTTTACACACATTGAAACAGAATTGTAATCGCCCTAAACACTGTTTCAGGGCAAGAAATTTTGTTTTAGACTCAAATGTAATGCATTATAAATGGAATCTTTACATTGCTACTCTGTTCTTTACCTTTTAAACACATTGAAACAGCATTGTAATCGAACTAAACACTGTTTCAGGGCAAGCGATTGTGTTTTAGACTCAAATGTAATGCATTATAAATGGAATCTTTACATTGCTACTCTGTTCTTTACCTTTTAAACAGCATTGTAATTGCCCTAAACACTGTTTCAGGGCAAGAGATTGTGTTTTAGACTCAAATGTAATGCATTATAATTGTAATCTTTACATTGCTACTCTGTTCTTTACCTTTTAAACAGTATTGTTATCGGCCTGAACACTGTTTCAGAACAAGAGTTTATGTTTTAGAATAAAATGTAATGCATTATAATTGGAATCTTTACATTGCTACTCTGTTCTTTACCTTTTAAACACATTGAATCAGCATTGTAATCTCCCTAAACACTGTTTCAGGGCAAGAGATTGTGTTTTAGACTCAAATGTAATGCATTATAATTGGAACCTTTACATTGCTACTCTGTTCTTTACCTTTTAAACACATTGAAACAGCATTGTAATCGAACTAAACACTGTTTCAGGGCAAGAGATTGTGTTTTAGACTCAAATGTAATGCATAATAAATGGAATCTTTACATTGCTACTATGTTCTTTACCTTTTAAACAGCATTGTAATCGCCCTGAACAGTGTTTCAGGGCCAGAGTTTGTGTTTTAGACTAAAATGTAATGCATTATAATTGGAATCTTTACATTGCTACTCTGTTCTTTACCTTTTAAACACATTGAAACAGCATTGTAATCGAACTAAACACTGTTTCAGGGCAAGAGATTGTGTTTTAGACTCAAATGTAATGCATTATAATTGGAATCTTTACATTGCTACTCTGTTCTTTACCTTTTAAACACTTTGAAACAGCATTGTAATCGAACTAAACACTGTTTCAGGGCAAGAGATTGTGTTTTAGACTCAAATGTAATGCATTATAAATGGAATCTTTACATTGCTACTCTGTTCTTTACCTTTTAAACAGTATTGTTATCGCCCTGAACACTGTTTCAGAACAAGAGTTTATGTTTCAGACTAAAATGTAATGCATTATAATTGGAATCTTTACATTGCTACCCTGTTCCATACCTTTTAAACACTTTGAAACAGCATTGTAATCGAACTAAACACTGTTTCAGGACAAGAGAGTGTGTTTTAGACTCAAATGTAATGCATTATAATTGGAATCTTTACATTGCTACTCTGTTCTTTACCTTTTAAACAGCATTGTAATTGCCCTAAACACTGTTTCAGGGCAAGAGATTGTGTTTTAGACTCAAATGTAATGCATTATAATTGTAATCTTTACATTGCTATTCTGTTCTTTACCTTTTAAACAGTATTTTTATCGGCCTGAACACTGTTTCAGAACAAGAGTTTATGTTTTAGACTAAAATGTAATGCATTATAATTGGAATCTTTACATTGCTACTCTGTTCTTTACCTTTTAAACACATTGAATCAGCATTGTAATCTCCCTAAACACTGTTTCAGGGCAAGAGATTGTGTTTTAGACTCAAATGTAATGCATTATAATTGGAACCTTTACATTGCTACTCTGTTCTTTACCTTTTAAACACATTGAAACAGCATTGTAATCGAACTAAACACTGTTTCAGGGCAAGAGATTGTGTTTTAGACTCAAATGTAATGCATAATAAATGGAATCTTTACATTGCTACTATGTTCTTTACCTTTTAAACAGCATTGTAATCGCCCTGAACAGTGTTTCAGGGCCAGAGTTTGTGTTTTAGACTAAAATGTAATGCATTATAATTGGAATCTTTACATTGCTACTCTGTGCTTTACCTTTTAAACACATTGAAACAGCATTGTAATCGAACTAAGCACTGTTTCAGGGCAAGAGATTGTGTTTTAGACTCAAATGTAATGCATTATAATTGGAATCTTTACATTGCTACTCTGTTCTTTACCTTTTACACACATTGAAACAGAATTGTAATCGCCCTAAACACTGTTTCAGGGCAAGAAATTTTGTTTTAGACTCAAATGTAATGCATTATAAATGGAATCTTTACATTGCTACTCTGTTCTTTACCTTTTAAACACATTGAAACAGCATTGTAATCGAACTAAACACTGTTTCAGGGCAAGCGATTGTGTTTTAGACTCAAATGTAATGCATTATAAATGGAATCTTTACATTGCTACTCTGTTCTTTACCTTTTAAACAGCATTGTAATTGCCCTAAACACTGTTTCAGGGCAAGAGATTGTGTTTTAGACTCAAATGTAATGCATTATAATTGTAATCTTTACATTGCTACTCTGTTCTTTACCTTTTAAACAGTATTGTTATCGGCCTGAACACTGTTTCAGAACAAGAGTTTATGTTTTAGAATAAAATGTAATGCATTATAATTGGAATCTTTACATTGCTACTCTGTTCTTTACCTTTTAAACACATTGAATCAGCATTGTAATCTCCCTAAACACTGTTTCAGGGCAAGAGATTGTGTTTTAGACTCAAATGTCATGCATTAGAAATGGTATCTTTACATTGCTACTCTGTTCTTTACCTTTTAAACAGTATTGTTATCGCCCTGAACAATGTTTCAGGGCAAGAGTTTGTGTTTTAGACTAAAATGTAATACATTATAATCGGAATCTTTACATTGCTACTCTGTTCTTTACCTTTTAAACACATTGAAACAGCATTGTAATTGAACTAAACACTGTTTTAGGGCAAGAGATTGTGTTTTAGACTCAAATGTAATGCATTATAATTGGAATCTTTACATTGCTTCTCTGTTCTTTACCTTTTAAACACATTGAAACAGCATTGTAATCGAACTAAACACTGTTTCAGGGCAAGAGATTGTGTTTTAGACTAAAATGTAATGCATTATAAATGGAATCTTTACATTGCTACTCTGTTCTTTACCTTTTAAACAGTATTGTTATCGCCCTGAACACTGTTTCAGAACAAGAGTTTATGTTTTAGACTAAAATGTAATGCATTATAATTGGAATCTTTACATTGCTACCCTATTCCTTACCTTTTAAACACATTGAAACAGCATTGTAATCGAACTAAAAACTGTTTCAGGACAAGAGAGTGTGTTTTAGACTCAAATGTAATGCATTAGAATTGGAATCTTTACATTGCTACTCTGTTCTTTACCTTTTAAACAGCATTATTATTGCCCTAAACACTGTTTCAGGGCAAGAGATTGTGTTTTAGACTCAAATGTAATGCATTATAATTGTAATCTTTACATTGCTACTCTGTTCTTTATCTTTTAAACAGTATTGTTATCGGCCTGAACACTGTTTCAGAACAACAGTTTATGTTTTAGACTAAAATGTAATGCATTATAATTGGAATCTTTACATTGCTACTCTGTTCTTTACCTTTTAAACACATTGAATCAGCATTGTAATCTCCCTAAGCACTGTTTCAGGGCAAGAGATTGTGTTTTAGACTCAAATGTAATGCATTATAATTGGAACCTTTACATTGCTACTCTGTTCTTTACCTTTTAAACTCATTGAAACAGCATTGTAATCGAACTAAACACTGTTTCAGGGCAAGAGATTGTGTTTTAGACTCAAATGTAATGCATAATAAATGGAATCTTTACATTGCTACTATGTTCTTTACCTTTTAAACAGCATTGTAATTGCCCTGAACAGTGTTTCAGGGCCAGAGTTTGTGTTTTAGACTAAAATGTAATGAATTATAATTGGAATCTTTACATTGCTACTCTGTTCTTTACATTTTAAACACATTGAAACAGCATTGTAATCGCCCTAAACACTGTTTCAGGGCAAGAGATTGTGTTTTAGACTCAAATGTAATGCATTAGAAATGGTATCTTTACATTGCTACTCTGTTCTTTACCTTTTAAACAGTATTGTTATCGCCCTGAACAATGTTTCAGGGCAAGAGTTTGCGTTTTAGACTAAAATGTAATGCATTATAATCGGAATCTTTACATTGCTACTCTGTTCTTTACCTTTTAAACACATTGAAACAGCATTGTAATTGAACTAAACACTGTTTTAGGGCAAGAGATTGTGTTTTAGACTCAAATGTAATGCATTATAATTGTAATCTTTACATTGCTACTCTGTTCTTTACCTTTTAAACAGCATTGTAATTGCCCTAAACACTGTTTCAGGGCAAGAGATTGTGTTTTAGACTCAAATGTAATGCATTATAATTGTAATCTTTACATTGCTACTCTGTTCTTTACCTTTTAAACAGTATTGTTATCGGCCTGAACACTGTTTCAGAACAACAGTTTATGTGTTAGACTAAAATGTAATGCATTATAATTGGAATCTTTACATTGCTACTCTGTTCTTTACCTTTTAAACACATTGAATCAGCATTCTAATCTCCCTAAACACTGTTTCAGGGCAAGAGATTGTGTTTTAGACTCAAATGTAATGCATTATAATTGGAACCTTTACATTGCTACTCTGTTCTTTACCTTTTAAACACATTGAAACAGCATTGTAATCGAACTAAACACTGTTTCAGGGCAAGAGATTGTGTTTTAGACTCAAATGTAATGCATAATAAATGGAATCTTTACATTGCTACTATGTTCTTTACCTTTTAAACAGCATTGTAATCGCCCTGAACAGTGTTTCAGGGCCAGAGTTTGTGTTTTAGACTAAAATGTAATGCATTATAATTGGAATCTTTATATTGCTACTCTGTGCTTTACCTTTTAAACACATTGAAACAGCATTGTAATCGAACTAAGCACTGTTTCAGGGCAAGAGATTGTGTTTTAGACTCAAATGTAATGCATTATAATTGGAATCTTTACATTGCTACTCTGTTCTTTACCTTTTACACACATTGAAACAGAATTGTAATCGCCCTAAACACTGTTTCAGGGCAAGAAATTTTGTTTTAGACTCAAATGTAATGTATTATAATTGGAATCTTTACATTGCTACTCTGTTCTTTACCTTTTAAACACATTGAAACAGCATTCTAATCTCCCTAAACACTGTTTCAGGGCAAGAGATTGTGTTTTAGACTCAAATGTAATGCATTATAATTGGAACCTTTACATTGCTACTCTGTTCTTTACCTTTTAAACACATTGAAACAGCATTGTAATCGAACTAAACACTGTTTCAGGGCAAGAGATTGTGTTTTAGACTCAAATGTAATGCATAATAAATGGAATCTTTACATTGCTACTATGTTCTTTACCTTTTAAACAGCATTGTAATCGCCCTGAACAGTGTTTCAGGGCCAGAGTTTGTGTTTTAGACTAAAATGTAATGCATTATAATTGGAATCTTTACATTGCTACTCTGTGCTTTACCTTTTAAACACATTGAAACAGCATTGTAATCGAACTAAGCACTGTTTCAGGGCAAGAGATTGTGTTTTAGACTCAAATGTAATGCATTATAATTGGAATCTTTACATTGCTACTCTGTTCTTTACCTTTTACACACATTGAAACAGAATTGTAATCGCCCTAAACACTGTTTCAGGGCAAGAAATTTTGTTTTAGACTCAAATGTAATGCATTATAAATGGAATCTTTACATTGCTACTCTGTTCTTTACCTTTTAAACACATTGAAACAGCATTGTAATCGAACTAAACACTGTTTCAGGGCAAGAGATTGTGGTTTAGACTCAAAGGTAATGCATTATAATTGGAATCTTTACATTGCTACTCTGTTCTTTACCTTTTAAACACATTGAAACAGCATTGTAATCGAACTAAACACTGTTTCAGGGCAAGAGATTGTGTTTTAGACTCAAATGTAATGCATAATAAATGGAATCTTTACATTGCTACTATGTTCTTTACCTTTTAAACAGCATTTTAATCGCCCTGAACAGTGTTTCAGGGCCAGAGTTTGTGTTTTAGACTAAAATGTAATGCATTATAATTGGAATCTTTAATTTGCTACTCTGTTCTTTACCTTTTAAACACATTGAAACAGCATTGTAATCGCCCTAAACACTGTTTCAGGGCAAGAAATTTTGTTTTAGACTCAAATGTAATGCATTATAAATGGAATCTTTACATTGCTACACTCTTCTTTACCTTTTAAACAGTATTGTTATCGCCCTGAACACTGTTTCAGAACAAGAGTTTATGTTTTAGACTAAAATGTAATGCATTATAATTGGAATCTTTACATTGATACTCTGTTCTTTTCCTTTTAAACACATTGAATCAGCATTGTAATCTCCCTAAACACTGTTTCAGGGCAAGAGATTGTGTTTTAGACTCAAATGTAATGCATTATAATTGGAATCTTTACATTGCTACTCTGTTCTTTACCTTTTAAACACATTGAAACAGCATTGTAATCGAACTAAACAGTGTTTCAGGGCAAGAGATTGTGTTTTAGACTCAAATGTAATGCATTATAAATGGAATCTTTACATTGCTACTCTGTTCTTTACCTTTTAAACAGTATTGTTATCGCCCTGAACAATGTTTCAGGGCAAGAGTTTGTGTTTTAGACTAAAATGTAATGCATTATAATCGGAATCTTTACATTGCTACTCTGTTCTTTACCTTTTAAACACATTGAAACAGCATTGTAATTGAACTAAACACTGTTTTAGGGCAAGAGATTGTGTTTTAGACTCAAATGTAATGCATTATAATTGGAATCTTTACATTGCTTCTCTGTTCTTTACCTTTTAAACACATTGAAACAGCATTGTAATCGAACTAAACACTGTTTCAGGGCTAGAGATTGTGTTTTAGACTAAAATGTAATGCATTACAAATGGAATCTTTACATTGCTACTCTGTTCTTTACCTTTTAAACAGTATTGTTATCGCCCTGAACACTGTTTCAGAACAAGAGTTTATGTTTTAGACTAAAATGTAATGCATTATAATAGGAATCTTTACATTGCTACCCTGTTCCTTACCTTTTAAACACATTGAAACAGCATTGTAATCGAACTAAAAACTGTTTCAGGACAAGAGAGTGTGTTTTAGACTCAAATGTAATGCATTATAATTGGAATCTTTACATTGCTACTCTGTTCTTTACCTTTTAAACAGCATTGTAATTGCCCTAAACACTGTTTCAGGGCAAGAGATTGTGTTTTAGACTCAAATGTAATGCATTATAATTGTAATATTTACATTGCTACTCTGTTCTTTACCTTTTAAACAGTATTGTTATCGGCCTGAACACTGTTTCAGAACAAGAGTTTATGTTTTAGACTAAAATGTAATGCATTATAATTGGAATCTTTACATTGCTACTCTGTTCTTTACCTTTTAAACACATTGAATCAGCATTGTAATCTCTCTAAACACTGTTTCAGGGCAAGAGATTGTGTTTTAGACTCAAATGTAATGCATTATAATTGGAACCTTTACATTGCTACTCTGTTCTTTACCTTTTAAACACATTGAAACAGCATTGTAATCGAACTAAACACTGTTTCAGGGCAAGAGATTGTGTTTTAGACTCAAATGTAATGCATAATAAATGGAATCTTTACATTGCTACTATGTTCTTTACCTTTTAAACAGCATTGTAATCGCCCTGAACAATGTTTCAAGGCCAGAGTTTGTGTTTTAGACTAAAATGTAATGCATTATAATTGGAATCTTTACATTGCTACTCTGTTCTTTACCTTTTAAACACATTGAAACAGCATTGTAATCGAACTAAACACTGTTTCAGTGCAAGAGATTGTGTTTTAGACTCAAATGTAATGCATTATAATTGGAATCTTTACATTGCTACTCTGTTCTTTACCTTTTAAACACATTGAAACAGCATTGTAATCGAACTAAACACTGTTTCAGGGCAAGAGATTGTGTTTTAGACTCAAATGTAATGCATTATAAATGGAATCTTTACATTGCTACTCTGTTCTTTACCTTTTAAACAGTATTGTTATCGCCCTGAACAGTGTTTCAGGGCCAGAGTTTGTGTTTTAGACTAAAATGTAATGCATTATAATTGGAATCTTTACATTGCTACTCTGTTCTTTACCTTTTAAACACATTGAAACAGCATTGTAATCGCCCTAAACACTGTTTCAGGGCAAGAGATTGTGTTTTAGACTCAAATGTAATGCATTAGAAATGGTATCTTTACATTGCTACTCTGTTCTTTACCTTTTAAACAGTATTGTTATCGCCCTGAACAATGTTTCAGGGCAAGAGTTTGCGTTTTAGACTAAAATGTAATGCATTATAATCGGAATCTTTACATTGCTACTCTGTTCTTTACCTTTTAAACACATTGAAACAGCATTGTAATTGAACTAAACACTGTTTCAGGGCAAGAGATTGTGTTTTAGACTCAAATGTAATGCATTATAATTGTAATCTTTACATTGCTACTCTGTTCTTTACCTTTTAAACAGTATTGTTATCGGCCTGAACACTGTTTCAGAACAACAGTTTATGTGTTAGACTAAAATGTAATGCATTATAATTGGAATCTTTACATTGCTACTCTGTTCTTTACCTTTTAAACACATTGAATCAGCATTCTAATCTCCCTAAACACTGTTTCAGGGCAAGAGATTGTGTTTTAGACTCAAATGTAATGCATTATAATTGGAACCTTTACATTGCTACTCTGTTCTTTACCTTTTAAACACATTGAAACAGCATTGTAATCGAACTAAACACTGTTTCAGGGCAAGAGATTGTGTTTTAGACTCAAATGTAATGCATAATAAATGGAATCTTTACATTGCTACTATGTTCTTTACCTTTTAAACAGCATTGTAATCGCCCTGAACAGTGTTTCAAGGCCAGAGTTTGTGTTTTAGACTCAAATGTAATGCATTATAATTGGAATCTTTATATTGCTACTCTGTGCTTTACCTTTTAAACACATTGAAACAGCATTGTAATCGAACTAAGCACTGTTTCAGGGCAAGAGATTGTGTTTTAGACTCAAATGTAATGCATTATAATTGGAATCTTTACATTGCTACTCTGTTCTTTACCTTTTACACACATTGAAACAGAATTGTAATCGCCCTAAACACTGTTTCAGGGCAAGAAATTTTGTTTTAGACTCAAATGTAATGTATTATAATTGGAATCTTTACATTGCTACTCTGTTCTTTACCTTTTAAACACATTGAAACAGCATTCTAATCTCCCTAAACACTGTTTCAGGGCAAGAGATTGTGTTTTAGACTCAAATGTAATGCATTATAATTGGAACCTTTACATTGCTACTCTGTTCTTTACCTTTTAAACACATTGAAACAGCATTGTAATCGAACTAAACACTGTTTCAGGGCAAGAGATTGTGTTTTAGACTCAAATGTAATGCATAATAAATGGAATCTTTACATTGCTACTATGTTCTTTAGCTTTTAAACAGCATTGTAATCGCCCTGAACAGTGTTTCAGGGCCAGAGGTTGTGTTTTAGACTAAAATGTAATGCATTATAATTGGAATCTTTACATTGCTACTCTGTGCTTTACCTTTTAAACACATTGAAACAGCATTGTAATCGAACTAAGCACTGTTTCAGGGCAAGAGATTGTGTTTTAGACTCAAATGTAATGCATTATAATTGGAATCTTTACATTGCTACTCTGTTCTTTACCTTTTACACACATTGAAACAGAATTGTAATCGCCCTAAACACTGTTTCAGGGCAAGAAATTTTGTTTTAGACTCAAATGTAATGCATTATAAATGGAATCTTTACATTGCTACTCTGTTCTTTACCTTTTAAACACATTGAAACAGCATTGTAATCGAACTAAACACTGTTTCAGGGCAAGAGATTGTGGTTTAGACTCAAAGGTAATGCATTATAATTGGAATCTTTACATTGCTACTCTGTTCTTTACCTTTTAAACACATTGAAACAGCATTGTAATCGAACTAAACACTGTTTCAGGGCAAGAGATTGTGTTTTAGACTCAAATGTAATGCATAATAAATGGAATCTTTACATTGCTACTATGTTCTTTACCTTTTAAACAGCATTTTAATCGCCCTGAACAGTGTTTCAGGGCCAGAGTTTGTGTTTTAGACTAAAATGTAATGCATTATAATTGGAATCTTTAATTTGCTACTCTGTTCTTTACCTTTTAAACACATTGAAACAGCATTGTAATCGCCCTAAACACTGTTTCAGGGCAAGAAATTTTGTTTTAGACTCAAATGTAATGCATTATAAATGGAATCTTTACATTGCTACACTCTTCTTTACCTTTTAAACAGTATTGTTATCGCCCTGAACACTGTTTCAGAACAAGAGTTTATGTTTTAGACTAAAATGTAATGCATTATAATTGGAATCTTTACATTGATACTCTGTTCTTTTCCTTTTAAACACATTGAATCAGCATTGTAATCTCCCTAAACACTGTTTCAGGGCAAGAGATTGTGTTTTAGACTCAAATGTAATGCATTATAATTGGAATCTTTACATTGCTACTCTGTTCTTTACCTTTTAAACACATTGAAACAGCATTGTAATCGAACTAAACAGTGTTTCAGGGCAAGAGATTGTGTTTTAGACTCAAATGTAATGCATTATAAATGGAATCTTTACATTGCTACTCTGTTCTTTACCTTTTAAACAGTATTGTTATCGCCCTGAACAATGTTTCAGGGCAAGAGTTTGTGTTTTAGACTAAAATGTAATGCATTATAATCGGAATCTTTACATTGCTACTCTGTTCTTTACCTTTTAAACACATTGAAACAGCATTGTAATTGAACTAAACACTGTTTTAGGGCAAGAGATTGTGTTTTAGACTCAAATGTAATGCATTATAATTGGAATCTTTACATTGCTTCTCTGTTCTTTACCTTTTAAACACATTGAAACAGCATTGTAATCGAACTAAACACTGTTTCAGGGCTAGAGATTGTGTTTTAGACTAAAATGTAATGCATTACAAATGGAATCTTTACATTGCTACTCTGTTCTTTACCTTTTAAACAGTATTGTTATCGCCCTGAACACTGTTTCAGAACAAGAGTTTATGTTTTAGACTAAAATGTAATGCATTATAATTGGAATCTTTACATTGCTACCCTGTTCCTTACCTTTTAAACACATTGAAACAGCATTGTAATCGAACTAAAAACTGTTTCAGGACAAGAGAGTGTGTTTTAGACTCAAATGTAATGCATTATAATTGGAATCTTTACATTGCTACTCTGTTCTTTACCTTTTAAACAGCATTGTAATTGCCCTAAACACTGTTTCAGGGCAAGAGATTGTGTTTTAGACTCAAATGTAATGCATTATAATTGTAATATTTACATTGCTACTCTGTTCTTTACCTTTTAAACAGTATTGTTATCGGCCTGAACACTGTTTCAGAACAAGAGTTTATGTTTTAGACTAAAATGTAATGCATTATAATTGGAATCTTTACATTGCTACTCTGTTCTTTACCTTTTAAACACATTGAATCAGCATTGTAATCTCTCTAAACACTGTTTCAGGGCAAGAGATTGTGTTTTAGACTCAAATGTAATGCATTATAATTGGAACCTTTACATTGCTACTCTGTTCTTTACCTTTTAAACACATTGAAACAGCATTGTAATCGAACTAAACACTGTTTCAGGGCAAGAGATTGTGTTTTAGACTCAAATGTAATGCATAATAAATGGAATCTTTACATTGCTACTATGTTCTTTACCTTTTAAACAGCATTGTAATCGCCCTGAACAATGTTTCAAGGCCAGAGTTTGTGTTTTAGACTAAAATGTAATGCATTATAATTGGAATCTTTACATTGCTACTCTGTTCTTTACCTTTTAAACACATTGAAACAGCATTGTAATCGAACTAAACACTGTTTCAGTGCAAGAGATTGTGTTTTAGACTCAAATGTAATGCATTATAATTGGAATCTTTACATTGCTACTCTGTTCTTTACCTTTTAAACACATTGAAACAGCATTGTAATCGAACTAAACACTGTTTCAGGGCAAGAGATTGTGTTTTAGACTCAAATGTAATGCATTATAAATGGAATCTTTACATTGCTACTCTGTTCTTTACCTTTTAAACAGTATTGTTATCGCCCTGAACACTGTTTCAGAACAAGAGTTTATGTTTTAGACTAAAATGTAATGCATTATAATTGGAATCTTTACATTGCTACTCTGTTCTTTACCTTTTAAACACATTGAAACAGCATTGTAATCGCCCTAAACACTGTTTCAGGGCAAGAGATTGTGTTTTAGACTCAAATGTAATGCATAATAAATGGAATCTTTACATTGCTACTATGTTCTTTACCTTTTAAACAGCATTGTAATCGCCCTGAACAGTGTTTCAGGGCCAGAGTTTGTGTTTTAGACTCAAATGTAATGCATTATAATTGGAATCTTTACATTGCTACTCTGTTCTTTACCTTTTAAACACATTGAAACAGAATTGTAATCGCCCTAAACACTGTTTCAGGGCAAGAAATTTTGTTTTAGACTCAAATGTAATGCATTATAAATGGAATCTTTACATTGCTACTCTGTTCTTTACCTTTTAAACACATTGAAACAGCATTGTAATCGAACTAAACACTGTTTCAGGGCAAGAGATTGTGGTTTAGACTCAAAGGTAATGCATTATAATTGGAATCTTTACATTGCTACTCTGTTCTTTACCTTTTAAACACATTGAAACAGCATTTTAATCGAACTAAACACTGTTTCAGGGCAAGAGATTGTGTTTTAGACTCAAATGTAATGCATAATAAATGGAATCTTTACATTCCTACTATGTTCTTTACCTTTTAAACAGCATTTTAATCGCCCTGAACAGTGTTTCAGGGCCAGAGTTTGTGTTTTAGACTAAAATGTAATGCATTATAATTGGAATCTTTACATTGCTACTCTGTTCTTTACCTTTTAAACACATTGAAACAGCATTGTAATCGCCCTAAACACTGTTTCAGGGCAAGAAATTTTGTTTTAGACTCAAATGTAATGCAATATAATTGGAATCTTTACATTGCTACTTTGTTCTTTACCTTTTAAACACATTGAAACAGCATTGTAATCGAACTAAACACTGTTTCAGGGCAAGAGATTGTGTTTTAGACTCAAATGTAATGTATTATAAATGGAATCTTTACATTGCTACTCTGTTCTTTACCTTTTAAACAGTATTGTTATCGCCCTGAACAATGTTTCAGGGCAAGTGTTTGTGTTTTAGACTAAAATGTAATGCATTATAATCGGAATCTTTACATTGCTACTCTGTTCTTTATCTTTTAAACACATTGAAACAGCATTGTAATCGAACTAAACACTGTTTCAGGGCAAGAGATTGTGTTTTAGACTCAAATGTAATGCATTATAAATGGAATCTTTACATTGCTACTCTGTTCTTTACCTTTTAAACAGCATTGTAATTGCCCTAAACACTGTTTCAGGGCAAGAGATTGTGTTTTAGACTCAAATGTAATGCATTATAATTGTAATCTTTACATTGCTACTCTGTTCTTTACCTTTTAAACAGTATTGTTATCGGCCTGAACACTGTTTCAGAACAAGAGTTTATGTTTTAGAATAAAATGTAATGCATTATAATTGGAATCTTTACATTGCTACTCTGTTCTTTACCTTTTAAACACATTGAATCAGCATTGTAATGTCCCTAAACACTGTTTCAGGGCAAGAGATTGTGTTTTAGACTCAAATGTAATGCATTATTAATGGAATCTTTACATTGCTACTCTGTTCTTTACCTTTTAAACAGTATTGTTATCGCCCTGAACAATGTTTCAGGGCAAGAGTTTGTGTTTTAGACTAAAATGTAATGCATTATAATCGGAATCTTTACATTGCTACTCTGTTCTTTACCTTTTAAACACATTGAAACAGCATTGTAATTGAACTAAACACTGTTTTAGGGCAAGAGATTGTGTTTTAGACTCAAATGTAATGCATTATAATTGGAATCTTTACATTGCTTCTCTGTTCTTTACCTTTTAAACACATTGAAACAGCATTGTAATCGAACTAAACACTGTTTCAGGGCTAGAGATTGTGTTTTAGACTAAAATGTAATGCATTATAAATGGAATCTTTACATTGCTACTCTGTTCTTTACCTTTTAAACAGTATTGTTATCGCCCTGAACACTGTTTCAGAACAAGAGTTTATGTTTTAGACTAAAATGTAATGCATTGTAATTGGAATCTTTACATTGCTACCCTATTCCTTACCTTTTAAACACATTGAAACAGCATTGTAATCGAACTAAAAACTGTTTCAGGACAAGAGAGTGTGTTTTAGACTCAAATGTAATGCATTATAATTGGAATCTTTACATTGCTACTCTGTTCTTTACCTTTTAAACAGCATTGTAATTGCCCTAAACACTGTTTCAGGGCAAGAGATTGTGTTTTAGACTCAAATGTAATGCATTATAATTGTAATCTTTACATTGCTACTCTGTTCTTTACCTTTTAAACAGTATTGTTATCGGCCTGAACACTGTTTCAGAACAACAGTTTATGTTTTAGACTAAAATGTAATGCATTATAATTGGAATCTTTACATTGCTACTCTGTTCTTTACCTTTTAAACACATTGAAACAGCATTTTAATCGAACTAAACACTGTTTCAGGGCCAGAGTTTGTGTTTTAGACTAAAATGTAATGCATTATAATTGGAATCTTTACATTGCTACTCTGTTCTTTACCTTTTAAACACATTGAAACAGCATTGTAATCGCCCTAAACACTGTTTCAGGGCAAGAGATTGTGTTTTAGACTCAAATGTAATGCATTAGAAATGGTATCTTTACATTGCTACTCTGTTCTTTACCTTTTAAACAGTATTGTTATCGCCCTGAACAATGTTTCAGGGCAAGAGTTTGCGTTTTAGACTAAAATGTAATGCATTATAATCGGAATCTTTACATTGCTACTCTGTTCTTTACCTTTTAAACACATTGAAACAGCATTGTAATTGAACTAAACACTGTTTTAGGGCAAGAGATTGTGTTTTAGACTCAAATGTAATGCATTATAAATGGAATCTTTACATTGCTACTCTGTTCTTTACCTTTTAAACAGTATTGTTATCGCCCTGAACACTGTTTCAGAACAAGAGTTTATGTTTTAGACTAAAATGTAATGCATTATAATCGGAATCTTTACATTGCTACTCTGTTCTTTACCTTTTAAACACATTGAAACAGCATTGTAATCGCCCTAAACACTGTTTCAGGGCAAGAGATTGTGTTTTAGACTCAAATGTAATGCATAATAAATGGAATCTTTACATTGCTACTATGTTCTTTACCTTTTAAACAGCATTGTAATCGCCCTGAACAGTGTTTCAGGGCCAGAGTTTGTGTTTTAGACTCAAATGTAATGCATTATAATTGGAATCTTTACATTGCTACTCTGTTCTTTACCTTTTAAACACATTGAAACAGAATTGTAATCGCCCTAAACACTGTTTCAGGGCAAGAAATTTTGTTTTAGACTCAAATGTAATGCATTATAAATGGAATCTTTACATTGCTACTCTGTTCTTTACCTTTTAAACACATTGAAACAGCATTGTAATCGAACTAAACACTGTTTCAGGGCAAGAGATTGTGGTTTAGACTCAAAGGTAATGCATTATAATTGGAATCTTTACATTGCTACTCTGTTCTTTACCTTTTAAACACATTGAAACAGCATTTTAATCGAACTAAACACTGTTTCAGGGCAAGAGATTGTGTTTTAGACTCAAATGTAATGCATAATAAATGGAATCTTTACATTCCTACTATGTTCTTTACCTTTTAAACAGCATTTTAATCGCCCTGAACAGTGTTTCAGGGCCAGAGTTTGTGTTTTAGACTAAAATGTAATGCATTATAATTGGAATCTTTACATTGCTACTCTGTTCTTTACCTTTTAAACACATTGAAACAGCATTGTAATCGCCCTAAACACTGTTTCAGGGCAAGAAATTTTGTTTTAGACTCAAATGTAATGCATTATAATTGGAATCTTTACATTGCTACTTTGTTCTTTACCTTTTAAACACATTGAAACAGCATTGTAATCGAACTAAACACTGTTTCAGGGCAAGAGATTGTGTTTTAGACTCAAATGTAATGTATTATAAATGGAATCTTTAGATTGCTACTCTGTTCTTTACCTTTTAAACAGTATTGTTATCGCCCTGAACAATGTTTCAGGGCAAGTGTTTGTGTTTTAGACTAAAATGTAATGCATTATAATCGGAATCTTTACATTGCTACTCTGTTCTTTATCTTTTAAACACATTGAAACAGCATTGTAATCGAACTAAACACTGTTTCAGGGCAAGAGATTGTGTTTTAGACTCAAATGTAATGCATTATAAATGGAATCTTTACATTGCTACTCTGTTCTTTACCTTTTAAACAGCATTGTAATTGCCCTAAACACTGTTTCAGGGCAAGAGATTGTGTTTTAGACTCAAATGTAATGCATTATAATTGTAATCTTTACATTGCTACTCTGTTCTTTACCTTTTAAACAGTATTGTTATCGGCCTGAACACTGTTTCAGAACAAGAGTTTATGTTTTAGAATAAAATGTAATGCATTATAATTGGAATCTTTACATTGCTACTCTGTTCTTTACCTTTTAAACACATTGAAACAGCATTGTAATCGAACTAAACACTGTTTCAGGGCAAGAGATAGTGTTTTAGACTCAAATGTAATGCATAATAAATGGAATCTTTACATTGCTACTATGTTCTTTACCTTTTAAACAGCATTGTAATCGCCCTGAACAGTGTTTCAGGGCCAGAGTTTGTGTTTTAGACTAAAATGTAATGCATTATAATTGGAATCTTTACATTGCTACTCTGTTCTTTACCTTTTAAACACATTGAAACAGCATTGTAATCGAACTAAACACTGTTTCAGGGCAAGAGATTGTGTTTTAGACTCAAATGTAATGCATTATAATTGGAATCTTTACATTGCTACTCTGTTCTTTACCTTTTAAACACATTGAAACAGCATTGTAATCGAACTAAACACTGTTTCAGGGCAAGAGATTGTGTTTTAGACTCAAATGTAATGCATTATAAATGGAATCTTTACATTGCTACTCTGTTCTTTACCTTTTAAACAGTATTGTTATCGCCCTGAACAATGTTTCAGGGCAAGAGTTTGTGTTTTAGACTAAAATGTAATGCATTATAATCGGAATCTTTACATTGCTACTCTGTTCTTTACCTTTTAAACACATTGAAACAGCATTGTAATTGAACTAAACACTGTTTTAGGGCAAGAGATTGTGTTTTAGACTCAAATGTAATGCATTATAATTGGAATCTTTACATTGCTTCTCTGTTCTTTACCTTTTAAACACATTGAAACAGCATTGTAATCGAACTAAACACTGTTTCAGGGCTAGATATTGTGTTTTAGACTAAAATGTAATGCATTATAAATGGAATCTTTACATTGCTACTCTGTTCTTTACCTTTTAAAGAGTATTGTTATCGCCCTGAACACTGTTTCAGAACAAGAGTTTATGTTTTAGACTAAAATGTAATGCATTGTAATTGGAATCTTTACATTGCTACCCTATTCCTTACCTTTTAAACACATTGAAACAGCATTGTAATCGAACTAAAAACTGTTTCAGGACAAGAGAGTGTGTTTTAGACTCAAATGTAATGCATTATAATTGGAATCTTTACATTGCTACTCTGTTCTTTACCTTTTAAACAGCATTGTAATTGCCCTAAACACTGTTTCAGGGCAAGAGATTGTGTTTTAGACTCAAATGTAATGCATTATAATTGTAATCTTTACATTGCTACTCTGTTCTTTACCTTTTAAACAGTATTGTTATCGGCCTGAACACTGTTTCAGAACAACAGTTTATGTTTTAGACTAAAATGTAATGCATTATAATTGGAATCTTTACATTGCTACTCTGTTCTTTACCTTTTAAACACATTGAATCAGCATTGTAATCTCCCTAAGCACTGTTTCAGGGCAAGAGATTGTGTTTTAGACTCAAATGTAATGCATTATAATTGGAACCTTTACATTGCTACTCTGTTCTTTACCTTTTAAACACATTGAAACAGCATTTTAATCGAACTAAACACTGTTTCAGGGCAAGAGATTGTGTTTTAGACTCAAATGTAATGCATAATAAATGGAATCTTTACATTGCTACTATGTTCTTTACCTTTTAAACAGCATTGTAATCGCCCTGAACAGTGTTTCAGGGCCAGAGTTTGTGTTTTAGACTAAAATGTAATGCATTATAATTGGAATCTTTACATTGCTACTCTGTTCTTTACCTTTTAAACACATTGAAACAGCATTGTAATCGCCCTAAACACTGTTTCAGGGCAAGAGATTGTGTTTTAGACTCAAATGTAATGCATTAGAAATGGTATCTTTACATTGCTACTCTGTTCTTTACCTTTTAAACAGTATTGTTATCGCCCTGAACAATGTTTCAGGGCAAGAGTTTGCGTTTTAGACTAAAATGTAATGCATTATAATCGGAATCTTTACATTGCTACTCTGTTCTTTACCTTTTAAACACATTGAAACAGCATTGTAATTGAACTAAACACTGTTTTAGGGCAAGAGATTGTGTTTTAGACTCAAATGTAATGCATTATAATTGTAATCTTTACATTGCTACTCTGTTCTTTACCTTTTAAACAGCATTGTAATTGCCCTAAACACTGTTTCAGGGCAAGAGATTGTGTTTTAGACTCAAATGTAATGCATTATAATTGTAATCTTTACATTGCTACTCTGTTCTTTACCTTTTAAACAGTATTGTTATCGGCCTGAACACTGTTTCAGAACAACAGTTTATGTGTTAGACTAAAATGTAATGCATTATAATTGGAATCTTTACATTGCTACTCTGTTCTTTACCTTTTAAACACATTGAATCAGCATTCTAATCTCCCTAAACACTGTTTCAGGGCAAGAGATTGTGTTTTAGACTCAAATGTAATGCATTATAATTGGAACCTTTACATTGCTACTCTGTTCTTTACCTTTTAAACACATTGAAACAGCATTGTAATCGAACTAAACACTGTTTCAGGGCAAGAGATTGTGTTTTAGACTCAAATGTAATGCATAATAAATGGAATCTTTACATTGCTACTATGTTCTTTACCTTTTAAACAGCATTGTAATCGCCCTGAACAGTGTTTCAGGGCCAGAGTTTGTGTTTTAGACTAAAATGTAATGCATTATAATTGGAATCTTTACATTGCTACTCTGTGCTTTACCTTTTAAACACATTGAAACAGCATTGTAATCGAACTAAGCACTGTTTCAGGGCAAGAGATTGTGTTTTAGACTCAAATGTAATGCATTATAATTGGAATCTTTACATTGCTACTCTGTTCTTTACCTTTTACACACATTGAAACAGAATTGTAATCGCCCTAAACACTGTTTCAGGGCAAGAAATTTTGTTTTAGACTCAAATGTAATGTATTATAAATGGAATCTTTACATTGCTACTCTGTTCTTTACCTTTTAAACACATTGAAACAGCATTCTAATCTCCCTAAACACTGTTTCAGGGCAAGAGATTGTGTTTTAGACTCAAATGTAATGCATTATAATTGGAACCTTTACATTGCTACTCTGTTCTTTACCTTTTAAACACATTGAAACAGCATTGTAATCGAACTAAACACTGTTTCAGGGCTAGAGATTGTGTTTTAGACTAAAATGTAATGCATTATAAATGGAATCTTTACATTGCTACTCTGTTCTTCACCTTTTAAACAGTATTGTTATCGCCCTGAACACTGTTTCAGAACAAGAGTTTATGTTTTAGACTAAAATGTAATGCATTATAATTGGAATGTTTACATTGCTTCCCTGTTCCTTACCTTTTAAACACATTGAAACAGCATTGTAATCGAACTAAAAACTGTTTCAGGACAAGAGAGTGTGTTTTAGACTCAAATGTAATGCATTATAATTGGAATCTTTACATTGCTACTCTGTTCTTTACCTTTTAAACAGCATTGTAATTGCCCTAAACACTGTTTCATGGCAAGAGATTGTGTTTTAGACTCAAATGTAATGCATTATAATTTTAATCTTTACATTGCTACTCTGTTCTTTACCTTTTAAACAGTATTGTTATCGGCCTGAACACTGTTTCAGAACAACAGTTTATGTTTTAGACTAAAATGTAATGCATTATAATTGGAATCTTTACATTGCTACTCTGTTCTTTACCTTTTAAACACATTGAATCAGCATTGTAATCTCCCTAAGCACTGTTTCAGGGCAAGAGATTGTGTTTTAGACTCAAATGTAATGCATTATAATTGGAACCTTTACATTGCTACTCTGTTCTTTACCTTTTAAACACATTGAAACAGCATTTTAATCGAACTAAACACTGTTTCAGGGCAAGAGATTGTGTTTTAGACTCAAATGTAATGCATAATAAATGGAATCTTTACATTGCTACTATGTTCTTTACCTTTTAAACAGCATTGTAATCGCCCTGAACAGTGTTTCAGGGCCAGAGTTTGTGTTTTAGACTAAAATGTAATGCATTATAATTGGAATCTTTACATTGCTACTCTGTTCTTTACCTTTTAAACACATTGAAACAGCATTGTAATCGCCCTAAACACTGTTTCAGGGCAAGAGATTGTGTTTTAGACTCAAATGTAATGCATTAGAAATGGTATCTTTACATTGCTACTCTGTTCTTTACCTTTTAAACAGTATTGTTATCGCCCTGAACAATGTTTCAGGGCAAGAGTTTGCGTTTTAGACTAAAATGTAATGCATTATAATCGGAATCTTTACATTGCTACTCTGTTCTTTACCTTTTAAACACATTGAAACAGCATTGTAATTGAACTAAACACTGTTTTAGGGCAAGAGATTGTGTTTTAGACTCAAATGTAATGCATTATAATTGTAATCTTTACATTGCTACTCTGTTCTTTACCTTTTAAACAGCATTGTAATTGCCCTAAACACTGTTTCAGGGCAAGAGATTGTGTTTTAGACTCAAATGTAATGCATTATAATTGTAATCTTTACATTGCTACTCTGTTCTTTACCTTTTAAACAGTATTGTTATCGGCCTGAACACTGTTTCAGAACAACAGTTTATGTGTTAGACTAAAATGTAATGCATTATAATTGGAATCTTTACATTGCTACTCTGTTCTTTACCTTTTAAACACATTGAATCAGCATTCTAATCTCCCTAAACACTGTTTCAGGGCAAGAGATTGTGTTTTAGACTCAAATGTAATGCATTATAATTGGAACCTTTACATTGCTACTCTGTTCTTTACCTTTTAAACACATTGAAACAGCATTGTAATCGAACTAAACACTGTTTCAGGGCAAGAGATTGTGTTTTAGACTCAAATGTAATGCATAATAAATGGAATCTTTACATTGCTACTATGTTCTTTACCTTTTAAACAGCATTGTAATCGCCCTGAACAGTGTTTCAGGGCCAGAGTTTGTGTTTTAGACTAAAATGTAATGCATTATAATTGGAATCTTTACATTGCTACTCTGTGCTTTACCTTTTAAACACATTGAAACAGCATTGTAATCGAACTAAGCACTGTTTCAGGGCAAGAGATTGTGTTTTAGACTCAAATGTAATGCATTATAATTGGAATCTTTACATTGCTACTCTGTTCTTTACCTTTTACACACATTGAAACAGAATTGTAATCGCCCTAAACACTGTTTCAGGGCAAGAAATTTTGTTTTAGACTCAAATGTAATGTATTATAAATGGAATCTTTACATTGCTACTCTGTTCTTTACCTTTTAAACACATTGAAACAGCATTCTAATCTCCCTAAACACTGTTTCAGGGCAAGAGATTGTGTTTTAGACTCAAATGTAATGCATTATAATTGGAACCTTTACATTGCTACTCTGTTCTTTACCTTTTAAACACATTGAAACAGCATTGTAATCGAACTAAACACTGTTTCAGGGCTAGAGATTGTGTTTTAGACTAAAATGTAATGCATTATAAATGGAATCTTTACATTGCTACTCTGTTCTTCACCTTTTAAACAGTATTGTTATCGCCCTGAACACTGTTTCAGAACAAGAGTTTATGTTTTAGACTAAAATGTAATGCATTATAATTGGAATGTTTACATTGCTTCCCTGTTCCTTACCTTTTAAACACATTGAAACAGCATTGTAATCGAACTAAAAACTGTTTCAGGACAAGAGAGTGTGTTTTAGACTCAAATGTAATGCATTATAATTGGAATCTTTACATTGCTACTCTGTTCTTTACCTTTTAAACAGCATTGTAATTGCCCTAAACACTGTTTCATGGCAAGAGATTGTGTTTTAGACTCAAATGTAATGCATTATAATTTTAATCTTTACATTGCTACTCTGTTCTTTACCTTTTAAACAGTATTGTTATCGGCCTGAACACTGTTTCAGAACAACAGTTTATGTTTTAGACTAAAATGTAATGCATTATAATTGGAATCTTTACATTGCTACTCTGTTCTTTACCTTTTAAACACATTGAATCAGCATTGTAATCTCCCTAAACACTGTTTCAGGGCAAGAGATTGTGTTTTAGACTCAAATGTAATGCATTATAATTGGAACCTTTACATTGCTACTCTGTTCTTTACCTTTTAAACACATTGAAACAGCATTGTAATCGAACTAAACACTGTTTCAGGGCAAGAGATTGTGTTTTAGACTCAAATGTAATGCATAATAAATGGAATCTTTACATTGCTACTATGTTCTTTACCTTTTAAACAGCATTGTAATCGCCCTGAACAGTGTTTCAGGGCCAGAGTTTGTGTTTTAGAGTAAAATGTAATGCATTATAATTGGAATCTTTACATTGCTACTCTGTTCTTTACCTTTTAAACACATTGAAACAGCATTGTAATCGAACTAAGCACTGTTTCAGGGCAAGAGAGTGTGTTTTAGACTCAAATGTAATGCATTATAATTGGAATCTTTACATTGCTACTCTGTTCTTTACCTTTTAAACAGCATTGTAATTGCCCTAAACACTGTTTCAGGGCAAGAGATTGTGTTTTAGACTCAAATGTAATGCATTATAATTGTAATCTTTACATTGCTACTCTGTTCTTTACCTTTTAAACAGTATTGTTATCGGCCTGAACACTGTTTCAGAACAACAGTTTATGTTTTAGACTAAAATGTAATGCATTATAATTGGAATCTTTACATTGCTACTCTGTTCTTTACCTTTTAAACACATTGAATCAGCATTGTAATCTCCCTAAACACTGTTTCAGGGCAAGAGATTGTGTTTTAGACTCAAATGTAATGCATTATAATTGGAACCTTTACATTGCTACTCTGTTCTTTACCTTTTAAACACATTGAAACAGCATTGTAATCGAACTAAACACTGTTTCAGGGCAAGAGATTGTGTTTTAGACTCAAATGTAATGCATAATAAATGGAATCTTTACATTGCTACTATGTTCTTTACCTTTTAAACAGCATTGTAATCGCCCTGAACAGTGTTTCAGGGCCAGAGTTTGTGTTTTAGACTAAAATGTAATGCATTATAATTGGAATCTTTACATTGCTACTCTGTTCTTTACCTTTTAAACACATTGAAACAGCATTGTAATCGAACTAAACACTGTTTCAGGGCAAGAGAGTGTGTTTTAGACTCAAATGTAATGCATTATAATTGGAATCTTTACATTGCTACTCTGTTCTTTACCTTTTAAACACATTGAAACAGCATTATAATCGCCCTAAACACTGTTTGAGGGCAAGAGATTGTGGTTTAGACTCAAAGGTAATGCATTATAATTGGAATCTTTACATTGCTACTCTGTTCTTTACCTTTTAAACACATTGAAACAGCATTGTAATCGAACTAAACACTGTTTCAGGGCAAGAGATTGTGTTTTAGACTCAAATGTAATGCATTAGAAATGGTATCTTTACATTGCTACTCTGTTCTTTACCTTTTAAACAGTATTGTTATCACCCTGAACAATGTTTCAGGGCAAGAGTTTGTGTTTTAGACTAAAATGTAATGCATTATAATCGGAATCTTTACATTGCTACTCTGTTCTTTACCTTTTAAACACATTGAAACAGCATTATAATCGCCCTAAACACTGTTTCAGGGCAAGAGATTGTGTTTTAGACTCAAATGTAATGCATTAGAAATGGTATCTTTAAATTGCTACTCTGTTCTTTACCTTTTAAACAGTATTGTTATCGCCCTGAACACTGTTTCAGGGCAAGAGTTTGTGTTTTAGACTAAAATGTAATGCATTATAATCGGAATCTTTACATTGCTACTCTGTTCTTTACCTTTTAAACACATTGAAACAGCATTGTAATCGAACTAAACACTGTTTCAGGGCAAGAGATTGTGTTTTAGACTCAAATGTAATGCATTATAATTGGAATCTTTACATTGCTACTCTGTTCTTTACCTTTTAAACACATTGAAACAGCATTGTAATCGAACTAAACACTGTTTCAGGGCAAGAGATTGTGTTTTAGACTAAAATGTAATGCATTATAAATGGAATCTTTACATCGCTACTCTGTTCTTTACCTTTTAAACAGTATTGTTATCGCCCTGAACACTGTTTCAGGGCAAGAGTTTGTGTTTTAGACTAAAATGTAATGCATTATAATCGGAATCTTTACATTGCTACTCTGTTCTTTACCTTTTAAACACATTGAAACAGCATTGTAATCGAACTAAAAACTGTTTCAGGACAAGAGAGTGTGTTTTAGACTCAAATGTAAAGCATTATAATTGGAAACTTTACATTGCTACTCTGTTCTTTACCTTTTAAACAGCATTGTAATTGCCCTAAACACTGTTTCAGGGCAAGAGATTGTGTTTTAGACTCAAATGTAATGCATTATAATTGTAATCTTTACATTGCTACTCTGTTCTTTGCCTTTTAAACACATTGAAACAGCATTGTAATCACCCTAAACACTGTTTCAGAGCAAGAGATTGTGTTTTAGACTGAAATGTAATGCATTATAAATGGTATCTTTACATTGCTACTCTGTTCTTTACCTTTTAAACACATTGAATCAGCATTGTAATCTCCCTAAACACTATTTCAGGGCAAGAGATTGTGTTTTAGACTCAAATGTAATGCATTATAATTGGAATCTTTACATTGCTACTCTGTTCTTTACCTTTTAAACACATTGAAACAGCATTGTAATCGAACTAAACAATGTTTCAGGGCAAGAGATTGTGTTTTAGACTCAAATGTAATGCATTATAATTGGAATCTTTACATTGCTACTCTGTTCTTTACCTTTTAAACACATTGAAACAGCATTGTAATCGAACTAAACACTGTTTCAGGACAAGAGAGTGTGTTTTAGACTCAAATGTTATGCATTATAATTGGAATTTTTACATTGCTACTATGTTCTTTACCTTTTAAACAGCATTGTAATTGCCCTAAACACTGTTTCAGGGCAAGAGATTGTGTTTTAGACTCAAATGTAATGCATTATAATTGGAATCTTTACATTGCTACTCTGTTCTTTACCTTTTAAACACATTGAAACAGCATTGTAATCGAACTAAACACTGTTTCAGGGCAAGAGATTGTGTTTTAGACTCAAATGTAATGCATTATAATTGGAATCTTTACATTGCTACTCTGTTCTTTACCTTTTAAACACATTGAAACAGCATTGTAATCGAACTAAACACTGTTTCAGGGCAAGAGATTGTGTTTTAGACTAAAATGTAATGCATTATAAATGGAATCTTTACATTGGTACTCTTTCTTTACCTTTTAAACAGTATTGTTATCGCCCTGAACACTGTTTCAGAACAAGAGTTTATGTTTTAGACTAAAATGTAATGCATTATAATTGGAATCTGTACATTGCTACTCTGTTCTTTACCTTTTAAACACATTGAAACAGCATTGTTATCGAACTAAACACTGTTTCAGGACAAGAGAGTGTGTTTTAGACTCAAATGTTATGCATTATAATTGGAATCTTTACATTGCTACTCTGTTCTTTACCTTTTAAACAGTATTGTTATCGCCCTGAACACTTTTTCAGAACAAGATTTTATGTTTTAGACTAAAATGTAATGCATTATAATTGGAATCTTTACATTGCTACTCTGTTCTTTACCTTTTAAACACATTGAAACAGCATTATAATCGCCCTAAACACTGTTTCAAGGCAAGAGATTGTGTTTTAGACTCAAATGTAATGCATTAGAAATGGTATCTTTACATTGCTACTCTGTTCTTTACCTTTTAAACACATTGAAACAGCATTGTAATCGAACTAAACACTTTTTCAGGACAAGAGAGTGTGTTTTAGACTCAAATGTTATGCATTATAATTGGAATCTTTACACTGCTACTCTGTTCTTTACCTTTTAAACAGCATTGTAATTGCCCTAAACACTGTTTCAGGGCAAGAGATTGTGTTTTAGACTCAAATGTAATGCATTATAATTGGAATCTTTACATTGCTACTCTGTTCTTTACCTTTTAAACACATTGAAACAGCATTGTAATCGCCCTAAACACTGTTTCAGGGCAAGAGATTGTGTTTTAGACTAAAATGTAATGTATTATAATTGGAATCTTTACATTGCTACTCTGTTCTTTACATTTTAAACACATTGAAACAGCATTGTCATCACCCTAAACACTGTTTCAGGGCAAGAGATTGTATTTTAGACTCAAATGTAATGCATTAGAAATGGTATCTTTACATTGCTACTCTGTTCTTTACCTTTTAAACAGTATTGTTATTGCCCTGAACAATGTTTCAGGGCAAGAGTTTGTGTTTTAGACTAAAATGTAATGCATTATAATCGGAATCTTTAAATTGCTACTCTGTTCTTTACCTTTTAAACACATTGAAACAGCATTGTAATTGAACTAAACACTGTTTCAGGGCAAGAGATTGTGTTTTAGACTCAAATGTAATGCATTATAATTGGAATCTTTACATTGCTTCTCTGTTCTTTACCTTTTAAACACATTGAAACAGCATTGTAATCGAACTAAACACTGTTTCAGGGCAAGAGATTGTGTTTTAGACTAAAATGTAATGCATTATAATTGGAATCTTTACATTGCTACTCTGTTCTTTACCTTTTACACAGCATTGTAATTGCCCTAAACACTGTTTCAGGGCAAGAGATTGTGTTTTAGACTCAAATGTAATGCATTATAATTGTAATCTTTACATTGCTACTCTGTTCTTTACCTTTTAAACAGTATTGTTATCGGCCTGAACACTGTTTCAGAACAAGAGTTTATGTTTTAGACTAAAATGTAATGCATTATAATTGGAATCTTTACATTGCTACTCTGTTCTTTACCTTTTAAACACATTGAATCAGGATTGTGATCTCCCTAAACACTGTTTCAGGGCAAGAGATTGTGTTTTAGACTCAAATGTAATGCATTATAATTGGAATCTTTACATTGCTACTCTGTTCTTTACCTTTTAAACACATTGAAACAGCATTGTAATCGAACTAAACACTGTTTCAGGGCAAGAGATTGTGTTTTAGACTCAAATGTAGTGCATAATAAATGGAATCTTTACATTGCTACTATGTTCTTTACCTTTTAAACAGCATTGTAATCGCCCTGAACAGTGTTTCAGGGCCAGAATTTGTGTTTTAGACTAAAATGTAATGCATTATAATTGGAATCTTTACATTGCTACTCTGTTCTTTAGCTTTTAAACACATTGAAACAGCATTGTAATCGAACTAAGCACTGTTTCAGGGCAAGAGATTGTGTTTTAGACTCAAATGTTATGCATTATAATTGGAATCTTTACATTGCTACTCTGTTCTTTACCTTTTAAACAGCATTGTAATTGCCCCAAACACTGTTTCAGGGCAAGAGATTGTGTTTTAGACTCAAATGTAATGCATTATAATTGGAATCTTTACATTGCTACTCTGTTCTTTACCTTTTACACACATTGAAACAGCATTATAATCGCCTTAAACACTGTTTGAGGGCAAGAGATTGTGGTTTAGACTCAAAGGTAATGCATTATAATTGGAATCTTTACATTGCTACTCTGTTCTTTACCTTTTAAACACATTGAAACAGCATTGTAATCGAACTAAACACTGTTTCAGGGCAAGAGATTGTGTTTTAGACTCAAATGTAATGCATTAGAAATGGTATCTTTACATTGCTACTCTGTTCTTTACCTTTTAAACAGTATTGTTATCACCCTGAACAATGTTTCAGGGCAAGAGTTTGTGTTTTAGACTAAAATGTAATGCATTATAATCGGAATCTTTACATTGCTACTCTGTTCTTTACCTTTTAAACACATTGAAACAGCATTATAATCGCCCTAAACACTGTTTCAGGGCAAGAGATTGTGTTTTAGACTCAAATGTAATGCATTAGAAATGGTATCTTTAAATTGCTACTCTGTTTTTTACCTTTTAAACAGTATTGTTATCGCCCTGAACACTGTTTCAGGGCAAGAGTTTGTGTTTTAGACTAAAATGTAATGCATTATAATCGGAATCTTTACATTGCTACTCTGTTCTTTACCTTTTAAACACATTGAAACAGCATTGTAATCGAACTAAACACTGTTTCAGGACAAGAGAGTGTGTTTTAGACTCAAATGTTATGCATTATAATTGGAATTTTTACATTGCTACTATGTTCTTTACCTTTTAAACAGCATTGTAATTGCCCTAAACACTGTTTCAGGGCAAGAGATTGTGTTTTAGACTCAAATGTAATGCATTATAATTGGAATCTTTACATTGCTACTCTGTTCTTTACCTTTTAAACACATTGAAACAGCATTGTAATCGAACTAAACACTGTTTCAGGGCAAGAGATTGTGTTTTAGACTCAAATGTAATGCATTATAATTGGAATCTTTACATTGCTACTCTGTTCTTTACCTTTTAAACAGTATTGTTATCGCCCTGAACACTGTTTCAGAACAAGAGTTTATGTTTTAGACTAAAATGTAATGCATTATAATTGGAATCTTTACATTGCTACTCTGTTCTTTACCTTTTAAACACATTGAAACAGCATTGTAATCGAACTAAACACTGTTTCAGGACAAGAGAGTGTGTTTTAGACTCAAATGTTATGCATTATAATTGGAATCTTTACATTGCTACTCTGTTCTTTACCTTTTAAACAGTATTATTATCGCTCTGAACACTTTCAGAACAAGATTTTATGTTTTAGACTAAAATGTAATGCATTATAATTGGAATCTTTACATTGCTACTCTGTTCTTTACCTTTTAAACACATTGAAACAGCATTATAATGGCCCTAAACACTGTTTCAAGGCAAGAGATTGTGTTTTAGACTCAAATGTAATGCATTAGAAATGGTATCTTTACATTGCTACTCTGTTCTTTACCTTTTAAACAGTATTGTTATCGCCCTGAACACTGTTTCAGGGCAAGAGTTTGTGTTTTAGACTAAAATGTAATGCATTATAATCGGAATCTTTACATTGCTACTCTGTTCTTTACCTTTTAAACAGTATTGTTATCGCCCTGAACACTGTTTCAGAACAAGAGTTTATGTTTTAGACTAAAATGTAATGCATTATAATTGGAATCTGTACATTGCTACTCTGTTCTTTACCTTTTAAACACATTGAAACAGCATTGTAATCGAACTAAACACTTTTTCAGGACAAGAGAGTGTGTTTTAGACTCAAATGTTATGCATTATAATTGGAATCTTTACATTGCTACTCTGTTCTTTACCTTTTAAATAGCATTGTAATTGCCCTAAACACTGTTTCAGGGCAAGAGATTGTGTTTTAGACTAAAATGTAATGTATTATAATTGGAATCTTTACATTGCTACTCTGTTCTTTACCTTTTAAACACATTGAAACAGCATTGTAATCGCCCTAAACACTGTTTCAGGGCAAGAGATTGTGTTTTAGACTAAAATGTAATGTATTATAATTGGAATCTTTACATTGCTACTCTGTTCTTTACATTTTAAACACATTGAAACAGCATTGTAATCACCCTAAACACTGTTTCAGGGCAAGAGATTGTATTTTAGACTCAAATGTAATGCATTAGAAATGGTATCTTTACATTGCTACTCTGTTCTTTACCTTTTAAACAGTATTGTTAACGCCCTGAACAATGTTTCAGGGCAAGAGTTTGTGTTTTAGACTAAAATGTAATGCATTATAATTGGAATCTGTACATTGCTACTCTGTTCTTTACCTTTTAAACACATTGAAACAGCATTGTAATCGAACTAAACACTGTTTCAGGACAAGAGAGTGTGTTTTAGACTCAAATGTTATGCATTATAATTGGAATCTTTACATTGCTACTCTGTTCTTTACCTTTTAAACAGTATTGTTATCGCCCTGAACACTTTCAGAACAAGATTTTATGTTTTAGACTAAAATGTAATGCATTATAATTGGAATCTTTACATTGCTACTCTGTTCTTTACCTTTTAAACACATTGAAACAGCATTATAATGGCCCTAAACACTGTTTCAAGGCAAGAGATTGTGTTTTAGACTCAAATGTAATGCATTAGAAATGGTATCTTTACATTGCTACTCTGTTCTTTACCTTTTAAACAGTATTGTTATCGCCCTGAACACTGTTTCAGGGCAAGAGTTTGTGTTTTAGACTAAAATGTAATGCATTATAATCGGAATCTTTACATTGCTACTCTGTTCTTTACCTTTTAAACACATTGAAACAGCATTGTAATCGAACTAAACACTGTTTCAGGGCAAGAGATTGTGTTTTAGACTCAAATGTAATGCATTATAAATGGAATCTTTACATTGCTACTCTGTTCTTTACCTTTTAAGTACATTGAAACAGCATTGTAATCGAACTAAACACTGTTTCAGGGCAAGAGATTGTGTTTTAGACTAAAATGTAATGCATTAGAAATGGAATCTTTACATTGCTACTCTGTTCTTTACCTTTTAAACAGTATTGTTATCGCCCTGAACACTGTTTCAGAACAAGAGTTTATGTTTTAGACTAAAATGTAATGCATTATAATTGGAATCTGTACATTGCTACTCTGTTCTTTACCTTTTAAACACATTGAAACAGCATTGTAATCGAACTAAACACTGTTTCAGGACAAGAGAGTGTGTTTTAGACTCAAATGTTATGCATTATAATTGGAATCTTTACATTGCTACTCTGTTCTTTACCTTTTAAATAGCATTGTAATTGCCCTAAACACTGTTTCAGGGCAAGAGATTGTGTTTTAGACTAAAATGTAATGTATTATAATTGGAATCTTTACATTGCTACTCTGTTCTTTACCTTTTAAACAAATTGAAACAGCATTGTAATCGCCCTAAACACTGTTTCAGGGCAAGAGATTGTGTTTTAGACTAAAATGTAATGTATTATAATTGGAATCTTTACATTGCTACTCTGTTCTTTACATTTTAAACACATTGAAACAGCATTGTAATTGCCCTAAACACTGTTTCAGGGCAAGAGATTGTGTTTTAGACTAAAATGTAATGCATTATAAATGGAATCTTTACATTGGTGCTCTGTTCTTTACCTTTTAAACAGTATTGTTATCGCCCTGAACACTGTTTCAGAACAAGAGTTTATGTTTTAGACTAAAATGTAATGCATTATAATTGGAATCTGTACATTGCTACTCTGTTCTTTACCTTTTAAACACATTGAAACAGCATTGTAATTGAACTAAACACTGTTTCAGGACAAGAGAGTGTGTTTTAGACTCAAATGTTATGCATTATAATTGGAATCTTTACATTGCTACTCTGTTCTTTACCTTTTAAACAGTATTGTTATCGCCCTGAACACTTTCAGAACAAGATTTTATGTTTTAGACTAAAATGTAATGCATTATAAATGGAATCTTTACATTGCTACTCTGTTCTTTACCTTTTAAACAGCATTGTTATCGCCCTGAACACTATTTCAGAACAAGATTTTATGTTTTAGACTAAAATGTAATGCATTATAAATGGAATCTTTACATTGCTACTCTGTTCTTTACCTTTTAAACAGCATTGTTATCGCCCTGAACACTGTTTCAGGGCAAGAGTTTGTGTTTTAGACTAAAATGTAATGCATTATAATCGGAATCTTTACATTGCTACTCTGTTCTTTACCTTTTAAACACATTGAAACAGCATTGAAATCGAACTAAACACTGTTTCAGGGCAAGAGATTGTGTTTTAGACTCAAATGTAATGCATTATAATTGGAATCTTTACATTGCTACTCTGTTCTTTACCTTTTAAACACATTGAAACAGCATTGTAATCGAACTAAACACTGTTTCAGGGCAAGAGAGTGTGTTTTAGACTCAAATGTTATGCATTATAATTGGAATCTTTACATTGCTACTCTGTTCTTTACCTTTTAAACAGTATTGTTATCGCCCTGAACACTTTCAGAACAAGATTTTATGTTTTAGACTAAAATGTAATGCATTATAATTGGAATCTTTACATTGCTACTCTGTTCTTTACCTTTTAAACACATTGAAACAGCATTATAATGGCCCTAAACACTGTTTCAAGGCAAGAGATTGTGTTTTAGACTCAAATGTAATGCATTAGAAATGGTATCTTTACATTGCTACTCTGTTCTTTACCTTTTAAACAGTATTGTTATCGCCCTGAACACTGTTTCAGGGCAAGAGTTTGTGTTTTAGACTAAAATGTAATGCATTATAATCGGAATCTTTACATTGCTACTCTTTTCTTTACCTTTTAAACAGTATTGTTATCGCCCTGAACACTGTTTCAGAACAAGAGTTTATGTTTTAGACTAAAATGTAATGCATTATAATTGGAATCTGTACATTGCTACTCTGTTCTTTACCTTTTAAACACATTGAAACAGCATTGTAATCGAACTAAACACTGTTTCAGGACAAGAGAGTGTGTTTTAGACTCAAATGTTATGCATTATAATTGGAATCTTTACATTGCTACTCTGTTCTTTACCTTTTAAATAGCATTGTAATTGCCCTAAACACTGTTTCAGGGCAAGAGATTGTGTTTTAGACTAAAATGTAATGTATTATAATTGGAATCTTTACATTGCTACTCTGTTCTTTACCTTTTAAACACATTGAAACAGCATTGTAATCGCCCTAAACACTGTTTCAGGGCAAGAGATTGTGTTTTAGACTAAAATGTAATGTATTATAATTGGAATCTTTACATTGCTACTCTGTTCTTTACATTTTAAACACATTGAAACAGCATTGTAATCACCCTAAACACTGTTTCAGGGCAAGAGATTGTATTTTAGACTCAAATGTAATGCATTAGAAATGGTATCTTTACATTGCTACTCTGTTCTTTACCTTTTAAACAGTATTGTTAACGCCCTGAACAATGTTTCAGGGCAAGAGTTTGTGTTTTAGACTAAAATGTAATGCATTATAAACGGAATCTTTAAATTGCTACTCTGTTCTTTACCTTTTAAACACATTGAAACAGCATTGTAATTGAAATAAACACTGTTTCAGGGCAAGAGATTGTGTTTTAGACTCAAATGTAATGCATTATAATTGGAATCTTTACATTGCTTCTCTGTTCTTTACCTTTTAAACACATTGAAACAGCATTGTAATCGAACTAAACACTGTTTCAGGGCAAGAGATTGTGTTTTAGACTAAATTGTAATGCATTATAAATGGAATCTTTACATTGGTACTCTGTTCTTTACCTTTTAAACAGTATTGTTATCGCCCTGAACACTGTTTCAGAACAAGAGTTTATGTTTTAGACTAAAATGTAATGCATTATAATTGGAATCTGTACATTGCTACTCTGTTCTTTACCTTTTAAACACATTGAAACAGCATTGTAATCGAACTAAACACTGTTTCAGGACAAGAGAGTGTGTTTTAGACTCAAATGTTATGCATTATAATTGGAATCTTTACATTGCTACTCTGTTCTTTACCTTTTAAACAGTATTGTTATCGCCCTGAACACTTTCAGAACAAGATTTTATGTTTTAGACTAAAATGTAATGCATTATAATTGGAATCTTTACATTGCTACTCTGTTCTTTACCTTTTAAACACATTGAAACAGCATTGTAATCGCCCTAAACACTGTTTCAGGGCAAGAGATTGTGTTTTAGACTCAAATGTAATGCATTAGAAATGGTATCTTTACATTGCTACTCTGTTCTTTACCTTTTAAACAGTATTGTTATCGCCCTGAACACTGTTTCAGGGCAAGAGTTTGTGTTTTAGACTAAAATGTAATGCATTATAATCGGAATCTTTACATTGCTACTCTGTTCTTTACCTTTTAAACAGTATTGTTATCGCCCTGAACACTGTTTCAGAACAAGAGTTTATGTTTTAGACTAAAATGTAATGCATTATAATTGGAATCTGTACATTGCTACTCTGTTCTTTACCTTTTAAACACATTGAAACAGCATTGTAATCGAACTAAACACTGTTTCAGGACAAGAGAGTGTGTTTTAGACTCAAATGTTATGCATTATAATTGGAATCTTTACATTGCTACTCTGTTCTTTACCTTTTAAATAGCATTGTAATTGCCCTAAACACTGTTTCAGGGCAAGAGATTGTGTTTTAGACTAAAATGTAATGTATTATAATTGGAATCTTTACATTGCTACTCTGTTCTTTACCTTTTAAACACATTGAAACAGCATTGTAATCGCCCTAAACACTGTTTCAGGGCAAGAGATTGTGTTTTAGACTAAAATGTAATGTATTATAATTGGAATCTTTACATTGCTACTCTGTTCTTTACATTTTAAACACATTGAAACAGCATTGTAATCACCCTAAACACTGTTTCAGGGCAAGAGATTGTATTTTAGACTCAAATGTAATGCATTAGAAATGGTATCTTTACATTGCTACTCTGTTCTTTACCTTTTAAACAGTATTGTTAACGCCCTGAACAATGTTTCAGGGCAAGAGTTTGTGTTTTAGACTAAAATGTAATGCATTATAAACGGAATCTTTAAATTGCTACTCTGTTCTTTACCTTTTAAACACATTGAAACAGCATTGTAATCGAACTAAACACTGTTTCAGGGCAAGAGATTGTGTTTTAGACTAAAATGTAATGCATTATAAATGGAATCTTTACATTGGTACTCTGTTCTTTACCTTTAAAACAGTATTGTTATCGCCCTGAACACTGTTTCAGAACAAGAGTTTATGTTTTAGACTAAAATGTAATGCATTATAATTGGAATCTGTACATTGCTACTCTGTTCTTTGCCTTTTAAACACATTGAAACAGCATTGTAATCGAACTAAACACTGTTTCAGGACAAGAGAGTGTGTTTTAGACTCAAATGTTATGCATTATAATTGGAATCTTTACATTGCTACTCTGTTCTTTACCTTTTAAACAGTATTGTTATCGCCCTGAACACTTTCAGAACAAGATTTTATGTTTTAGACTAAAATGTAATGCATTATAATTGGAATCTTTACATTGCTACTCTGTTCTTTACCTTTTAAACACATTGAAACAGCATTATAATGGCCCTAAACACTGTTTCAAGGCAAGAGATTGTGTTTTAGACTCAAATGTAATGCATTAGAAATGGTATCTTTACATTGCTACTCTGTTCTTTACCTTTTAAACAGTATTGTTATCGCCCTGAACACTGTTTCAGGGCAAGAGTTTGTGTTTTAGACTAAAATGTAATGCATTATAATCGGAATCTTTACATTGCTACTCTGTTCTTTACCTTTTAAACACATTGAAACAGCATTGTAATCGAACTAAACACTGTTTCAGGGCAAGAGATTGTGTTTTAGACTCAAATGTAATGCATTATAAATGGAATCTTTACATTGGTACTCTGTTCTTTACCTTTTAAACAGTATTGTTATCGCCCTGAACACTGTTTCAGAACAAGAGTTTATGTTTTAGACTAAAATGTAATGCATTATAATTGGAATCTGTACATTGCTACTCTGTTCTTTACCTTTTAAACACATTGAAACAGCATTGTAATCGAACTAAACACTGTTTCAGGACAAGAGAGTGTGTTTTAGACTCAAATGTTATGCATTATAATTGGAATCTTTACATTGCTACTCTGTTCTTTACCTTTTAAACAGTATTGTTATCGCCCTGAACACTTTTTCAGAACAAGATTTTATGTTTTAGACTAAAATGTAATGCATTATAAATGGAATCTTTACATTGCTACTCTGTTCTTTACCTTTTAAACAGCATTGTTATCGCCCTTAACACTGTTTCAGGGCAAGAGTTTGTGTTTTAGACTAAAATGTAATGCATTATAATCGGAATCTTTACATTGCTACTCTGTTCTTTACCTTTTAAACACATTGAAACAGCATTGTAATCGAACTAAACACTGTTTCAGGGCAAGAGATTGTGTTTTAGACTCAAATGTAATGCATTATAATTGGAATCTTTACATTGCTACTCTGTTCTTTACCTTTTAAACACATTGAAACAGCATTGTAATCGAACTAAACACTGTTTCAGGGCAAGAGATTGTGTTTTAGACTCAAATGTAATGCATTATAAATGGAATCTTTACATTGCTACTCTGTTCTTTACCTTTTAAACAGTATTGTTATCGCCCTGAACACTGTTTCAGAACAAGAGTTTATGTTTTAGACTCAAATGTAAAGCATTAGAATTGGAATCTTTACATTGCTACTCTGTTCTTTACCTTTTAAACAGCATTGTAATTGCCCTAAACACTGTTTCAGGGCAAGAGATTGTGTTTTAGACTCAAATGTAATGCATTATAATTGTAATCTTTACATTGCTACTCTGTTCTTTACCTTTTAAACAGTATTGTTATCGGCCTGAACACTGTTTCAGAACAAGAGTTTATGTTTTAGACTAAAATGTAATGCATTATAATTGGAATCTTTACATTGCTACTCTGTTCTTTACCTTTTAAACACATTGAATCAGCATTGTAATCTCCCTAAACACTGTTTCAGGGCAAGAGATTGTGTTTTAGACTCAAATGTAATGCATTATAATTGGAATCTTTACATTGCTACTCTGTTCTTTACCTTTTAAACAGCATTGTAATTGCCCTAAACACTGTTTCAGGGCAAGAGATTGTGTTTTAGACTCAAATGTAATGCATTATAATTGGAATCTTTACATTGCTACTCTTTTCTTTACCTTTTAAACACATTGAAACAGCATTGTAATCGAACTAAACACTGTTTCAGGGCAAGAGATTGTGTTTTAGACTAAAATGTAATGCATTATAAATGGAATCTTTACATTGGTACTCTGTTCTTTACCTTTTAAACAGTATTGTTATCGCCCTGAACACTGTTTCAGAACAAGAGTTTATGTTTTAGACTAAAATGTAATGCATTATAATTGGAATCTGTACATTGCTACTCTGTTCTTTACCTTTTAAACACATTGAAACAGCATTGTAATCGAACTAAACACTGTTTCAGGACAAGAGAGTGTGTTTTAGACTAAAATGTAATGTATTATAATTGGAATCTTTACATTGCTACTCTGTTCTTTACATTTTAAAAACATTGAAACAGCATTGTAATCACCCTAAACACTGTTTCAGGGCAAGAGATTGTATTTTAGACTCAAATGTAATGCATTAGAAATGGTATCTTTACATTGCTACTCTGTTCTTTACCTTTTAAACAGTATTGTTAACGCCCTGAACAATGTTTCAGGGCAAGAGTTTGTGTTTTAGACTAAAATGTAATGCATTATAATTGGAATCTGTACATTGCTACTCTGTTCTTTACCTTTTAAACACATTGAAACAGCATTGTAATCGAACTAAACACTGTTTCAGGACAAGAGAGTGTGTTTTAGACTCAAATGTTATGCATTATAATTGGAATCTTTACATTGCTACTCTGTTCTTTACCTTTTAAACAGTATTGTTATCGCCCTGAACACTTTCAGAACAAGATTTTATGTTTTAGACTAAAATGTAATGCATTATAATTGGAATCTTTACATTGCTACTCTGTTCTTTACCTTTTAAACACATTGAAACAGCATTATAATGGCCCTAAACACTGTTTCAAGGCAAGAGATTGTGTTTTAGACTCAAATGTAATGCATTAGAAATGGTATCTTTACATTGCTACTCTGTTCTTTACCTTTTAAACAGTATTGTTATCGCCCTGAACACTGTTTCAGGGCAAGAGTTTGTGTTTTAGACTAAAATGTAATGCATTATAATCGGAATCTTTACATTGCTACTCTGTTCTTTACCTTTTAAACACATTGAAACAGCATTGTAATCGAACTAAACACTGTTTCAGGGCAAGAGATTGTGTTTTAGACTCAAATGTAATGCATTATAATTGTAATCTTTACATTGCTACTCTGTTCTTTACCTTTTAAACAGTATTGTTATCGCCCTGAACACTTTCAGAACAAGATTTTATGTTTTAGACTAAAATGTAATGCATTATAATTGGAATCTTTACATTGCTACTCTGTTCTTTACCTTTTAAACACATTGAAACAGCATTATAATGGCCCTAAACACTGTTTCAAGGCAAGAGATTGTGTTTTAGACTCAAATGTAATGCATTAGAAATGGTATCTTTACATTGCTACTCTGTTCTTTACCTTTTAAACAGTATTGTTATCGCCCTGAACACTGTTTCAGGGCAAGAGTTTGTGTTTTAGACTAAAATGTAATGCATTATAATCGGAATCTTTACATTGCTACTCTGTTCTTTACCTTTTAAACACATTGAAACAGCATTGTAATCGAACTAAACACTGTTTCAGGGCAAGAGATTGTGTTTTAGACTCAAATGTAATGCATTATAAATGGAATCTTTACATTGGTACTCTGTTCTTTACCTTTTAAACAGTATTGTTATCGCCCTGAACACTGTTTCAGAACAAGAGTTTATGTTTTAGACTAAAATGTAATGCATTATAATTGGAATCTGTACATTGCTACTCTGTTCTTTACCTTTTAAACACATTGAAACAGCATTGTAATCGAACTAAACACTGTTTCAGGACAAGAGAGTGTGTTTTAGACTCAAATGTTATGCATTATAATTGGAATCTTTACATTGCTACTCTGTTCTTTACCTTTTAAACAGTATTGTTATCGCCCTGAACACTTTTTCAGAACAAGATTTTATGTTTTAGACTAAAATGTAATGCATTATAAATGGAATCTTTACATTGCTACTCTGTTCTTTACCTTTTAAACAGCATTGTTATCGCCCTTAACACTGTTTCAGGGCAAGAGTTTGTGTTTTAGACTAAAATGTAATGCATTATAATCGGAATCTTTACATTGCTACTCTGTTCTTTACCTTTTAAACACATTGAAACAGCATTGTAATCGAACTAAACACTGTTTCAGGGCAAGAGATTGTGTTTTAGACTCAAATGTAATGCATTATAATTGGAATCTTTACATTGCTACTCTGTTCTTTACCTTTTAAACACATTGAAACAGCATTGTAATCGAACTAAACACTGTTTCAGGGCAAGAGATTGTGTTTTAGACTCAAATGTAATGCATTATAAATGGAATCTTTACATTGCTACTCTGTTCTTTACCTTTTAAACAGTATTGTTATCGCCCTGAACACTGTTTCAGAACAAGAGTTTATGTTTTAGACTCAAATGTAAAGCATTATAATTGGAATCTTTACATTGCTACTCTGTTCTTTACCTTTTAAACAGCATTGTAATTGCCCTAAACACTGTTTCAGGGCAAGAGATTGTGTTTTAGACTCAAATGTAATGCATTATAATTGTAATCTTTACATTGCTACTCTGTTCTTTACCTTTTAAACAGTATTGTTATCGGCCTGAACACTGTTTCAGAACAAGAGTTTATGTTTTAGACTAAAATGTAATGCATTATAATTGGAATCTTTACATTGCTACTCTGTTCTTTACCTTTTAAACACATTGAATCAGCATTGTAATCTCCCTAAACACTGTTTCAGGGCAAGAGATTGTGTTTTAGACTCAAATGTAATGCATTATAATTGGAATCTTTACATTGCTACTCTGTTCTTTACCTTTTAAACAGCATTGTAATTGCCCTAAACACTGTTTCAGGGCAAGAGATTGTGTTTTAGACTCAAATGTAATGCATTATAATTGGAATCTTTACATTGCTACTCTTTTCTTTACCTTTTAAACACATTGAAACAGCATTGTAATCGAACTAAACACTGTTTCAGGGCAAGAGATTGTGTTTTAGACTAAAATGTAATGCATTATAAATGGAATCTTTACATTGGTACTCTTTTCTTTACCTTTTAAACAGTATTGTTATCGCCCTGAACACTGTTTCAGAACAAGAGTTTATGTTTTAGACTAAAATGTAATGCATTATAATTGGAATCTGTACATTGCTACTCTGTTCTTTACCTTTTAAACACATTGAAACAGCATTGTAATCGAACTAAACACTGTTTCAGGACAAGAGAGTGTGTTTTAGACTAAAATGTAATGTATTATAATTGGAATCTTTACATTGCTACTCTGTTCTTTACATTTTAAACACATTGAAACAGCATTGTAATCACCCTAAACACTGTTTCAGGGCAAGAGATTGTATTTTAGACTCAAATGTAATGCATTAGAAATGGTATCTTTACATTGCTACTCTGTTCTTTACCTTTTAAACAGTATTGTTAACGCCCTGAACAATGTTTCAGGGCAAGAGTTTGTGTTTTAGACTAAAATGTAATGCATTATAATTGGAATCTGTACATTGCTACTCTGTTCTTTACCTTTTAAACACATTGAAACAGCATTGTAATCGAACTAAACACTGTTTCAGGACAAGAGAGTGTGTTTTAGACTCAAATGTTATGCATTATAATTGGAATCTTTACATTGCTACTCTGTTCTTTACCTTTTAAACAGTATTGTTATCGCCCTGAACACTTTCAGAACAAGATTTTATGTTTTAGACTAAAATGTAATGCATTATAATTGGAATCTTTACATTGCTACTCTGTTCTTTACCTTTTAAACACATTGAAACAGCATTATAATGGCCCTAAACACTGTTTCAAGGCAAGAGATTGTGTTTTAGACTCAAATGTAATGCATTAGAAATGGTATCTTTACATTGCTACTCTGTTCTTTACCTTTTAAACAGTATTGTTATCGCCCTGAACACTGTTTCAGGGCAAGAGTTTGTGTTTTAGACTAAAATGTAATGCATTATAATCGGAATCTTTACATTGCTACTCTGTTCTTTACCTTTTAAACACATTGAAACAGCATTGTAATCGAACTAAACACTGTTTCAGGGCAAGAGATTGTGTTTTAGACTCAAATGTAATGCATTATAAATGGAATCTTTACATTGGTACTCTGTTCTTTACCTTTTAAACAGTATTGTTATCGCCCTGAACACTGTTTCAGAACAAGAGTTTATGTTTTAGACTAAAATGTAATGCATTATAATTGGAATCTGTACATTGCTACTCTGTTCTTTACCTTTTAAACACATTGAAACAGCATTGTAATCGAACTAAACACTGTTTCAGGACAAGAGAGTGTGTTTTAGACTCAAATGTTATGCATTATAATTGGAATCTTTACATTGCTACTCTGTTCTTTACCTTTTAAACAGTATTGTTATCGCCCTGAACACTTTTTCAGAACAAGATTTTATGTTTTAGACTAAAATGTAATGCATTATAAATGGAATCTTTACATTGCTACTCTGTTCTTTACCTTTTAAACAGCATTGTTATCGCCCTTAACACTGTTTCAGGGCAAGAGTTTGTGTTTTAGACTAAAATGTAATGCATTATAATCGGAATCTTTACATTGCTACTCTGTTCTTTACCTTTTAAACACATTGAAACAGCATTGTAATCGAACTAAACACTGTTTCAGGGCAAGAGATTGTGTTTTAGACTCAAATGTAATGCATTATAATTGGAATCTTTACATTGCTACTCTGTTCTTTACCTTTTAAACACATTGAAACAGCATTGTAATCGAACTAAACACTGTTTCAGGGCAAGAGATTGTGTTTTAGACTCAAATGTAATGCATTATAAATGGAATCTTTACATTGCTACTCTGTTCTTTACCTTTTAAACAGTATTGTTATCGCCCTGAACACTGTTTCAGAACAAGAGTTTATGTTTTAGACTCAAATGTAAAGCATTATAATTGGAATCTTTACATTGCTACTCTGTTCTTTACCTTTTAAACAGCATTGTAATTGCCCTAAACACTGTTTCAGGGCAAGAGATTGTGTTTTAGACTCAAATGTAATGCATTATAATTGTAATCTTTACATTGCTACTCTGTTCTTTACCTTTTAAACAGTATTGTTATCGCCCTGAACACTTTCAGAACAAGATTTTATGTTTTAGACTAAAATGTAATGCATTATAATTGGAATCTTTACATTGCTACTCTGTTCTTTACCTTTTAAACACATTGAAACAGCATTATAATGGCCCTAAACACTGTTTCAAGGCAAGAGATTGTGTTTTAGACTCAAATGTAATGCATTAGAAATGGTATCTTTACATTGCTACTCTGTTCTTTACCTTTTAAACAGTATTGTTATCGCCCTGAACACTGTTTCAGGGCAAGAGTTTGTGTTTTAGACTAAAATGTAATGCATTATAATCGGAATCTTTACATTGCTACTCTGTTCTTTACCTTTTAAACACATTGAAACAGCATTGTAATCGAACTAAACACTGTTTCAGGGCAAGAGATTGTGTTTTAGACTCAAATGTAATGCATTATAAATGGAATCTTTACATTGGTACTCTGTTCTTTACCTTTTAAACAGTATTGTTATCGCCCTGAACACTGTTTCAGAACAAGAGTTTATGTTTTAGACTAAAATGTAATGCATTATAATTGGAATCTGTACATTGCTACTCTGTTCTTTACCTTTTAAACACATTGAAACAGCATTGTAATCGAACTAAACACTGTTTCAGGACAAGAGAGTGTGTTTTAGACTCAAATGTTATGCATTATAATTGGAATCTTTACATTGCTACTCTGTTCTTTACCTTTTAAACAGTATTGTTATCGCCCTGAACACTTTTTCAGAACAAGATTTTATGTTTTAGACTAAAATGTAATGCATTATAAATGGAATCTTTACATTGCTACTCTGTTCTTTACCTTTTAAACAGCATTGTTATCGCCCTTAACACTGTTTCAGGGCAAGAGTTTGTGTTTTAGACTAAAATGTAATGCATTATAATCGGAATCTTTACATTGCTACTCTGTTCTTTACCTTTTAAACACATTGAAACAGCATTGTAATCGAACTAAACACTGTTTCAGGGCAAGAGATTGTGTTTTAGACTCAAATGTAATGCATTAAAATTGGAATCTTTACATTGCTACTCTGTTCTTTACCTTTTAAACACATTGAAACAGCATTGTAATCGAACTAAACACTGTTTCAGGGCAAGAGATTGTGTTTTAGACTCAAATGTAATGCATTATAAATGGAATCTTTACATTGCTACTCTGTTCTTTACCTTTTAAACAGTATTGTTATCGCCCTGAACACTGTTTCAGAACAAGAGTTTATGTTTTAGACTCAAATGTAAAGCATTATAATTGGAATCTTTACATTGCTACTCTGTTCTTTACCTTTTAAACAGCATTGTAATTGCCCTAAACACTGTTTCAGGGCAAGAGATTGTGTTTTAGACTCAAATGTAATGCATTATAATTGTAATCTTTACATTGCTACTCTGTTCTTTACCTTTTAAACAGTATTGTTATCGGCCTGAACACTGTTTCAGAACAAGAGTTTATGTTTTAGACTAAAATGTAATGCATTATAATTGGAATCTTTACATTGCTACTCTGTTCTTTACCTTTTAAACACATTGAATCAGCATTGTAATCTCCCTAAACACTGTTTCAGGGCAAGAGATTGTGTTTTAGACTCAAATGTAATGCATTATAATTGGAATCTTTACATTGCTACTCTGTTCTTTACCTTTTAAACAGCATTGTAATTGCCCTAAACACTGTTTCAGGGCAAGAGATTGTGTTTTAGACTCAAATGTAATGCATTATAATTGGAATCTTTACATTGCTACTCTTTTCTTTACCTTTTAAACACATTGAAACAGCATTGTAATCGAACTAAACACTGTTTCAGGGCAAGAGATTGTGTTTTAGACTAAAATGTAATGCATTATAAATGGAATCTTTACATTGGTACTCTTTTCTTTACCTTTTAAACAGTATTGTTATCGCCCTGAACACTGTTTCAGAACAAGAGTTTATGTTTTAGACTAAAATGTAATGCATTATAATTGGAATCTGTACATTGCTACTCTGTTCTTTACCTTTTAAACACATTGAAACAGCATTGTAATCGAACTAAACACTGTTTCAGGACAAGAGAGTGTGTTTTAGACTAAAATGTAATGTATTATAATTGGAATCTTTACATTGCTACTCTGTTCTTTACATTTTAAACACATTGAAACAGCATTGTAATCACCCTAAACACTGTTTCAGGGCAAGAGATTGTATTTTAGACTCAAATGTAATGCATTAGAAATGGTATCTTTACATTGCTACTCTGTTCTTTACCTTTTAAACAGTATTGTTAACGCCCTGAACAATGTTTCAGGGCAAGAGTTTGTGTTTTAGACTAAAATGTAATGCATTATAATTGGAATCTGTACATTGCTACTCTGTTCTTTACCTTTTAAACACATTGAAACAGCATTGTAATCGAACTAAACACTGTTTCAGGACAAGAGAGTGTGTTTTAGACTCAAATGTTATGCATTATAATTGGAATCTTTACATTGCTACTCTGTTCTTTACCTTTTAAACAGTATTGTTATCGCCCTGAACACTTTCAGAACAAGATTTTATGTTTTAGACTAAAATGTAATGCATTATAATTGGAATCTTTACATTGCTACTCTGTTCTTTACCTTTTAAACACATTGAAACAGCATTATAATGGCCCTAAACACTGTTTCAAGGCAAGAGATTGTGTTTTAGACTCAAATGTAATGCATTAGAAATGGTATCTTTACATTGCTACTCTGTTCTTTACCTTTTAAACAGTATTGTTATCGCCCTGAACACTGTTTCAGGGCAAGAGTTTGTGTTTTAGACTAAAATGTAATGCATTATAATCGGAATCTTTACATTGCTACTCTGTTCTTTACCTTTTAAACACATTGAAACAGCATTGTAATCGAACTAAACACTGTTTCAGGGCAAGAGATTGTGTTTTAGACTCAAATGTAATGCATTATAAATGGAATCTTTACATTGGTACTCTGTTCTTTACCTTTTAAACAGTATTGTTATCGCCCTGAACACTGTTTCAGAACAAGAGTTTATGTTTTAGACTAAAATGTAATGCATTATAATTGGAATCTGTACATTGCTACTCTGTTCTTTACCTTTTAAACACATTGAAACAGCATTGTAATCGAACTAAACACTGTTTCAGGACAAGAGAGTGTGTTTTAGACTCAAATGTTATGCATTATAATTGGAATCTTTACATTGCTACTCTGTTCTTTACCTTTTAAACAGTATTGTTATCGCCCTGAACACTTTTTCAGAACAAGATTTTATGTTTTAGACTAAAATGTAATGCATTATAAATGGAATCTTTACATTGCTACTCTGTTCTTTACCTTTTAAACAGCATTGTTATCGCCCTTAACACTGTTTCAGGGCAAGAGTTTGTGTTTTAGACTAAAATGTAATGCATTATAATCGGAATCTTTACATTGCTACTCTGTTCTTTACCTTTTAAACACATTGAAACAGCATTGTAATCGAACTAAACACTGTTTCAGGGCAAGAGATTGTGTTTTAGACTCAAATGTAATGCATTATAATTGGAATCTTTACATTGCTACTCTGTTCTTTACCTTTTAAACACATTGAAACAGCATTGTAATCGAACTAAACACTGTTTCAGGGCAAGAGATTGTGTTTTAGACTCAAATGTAATGCATTATAAATGGAATCTTTACATTGCTACTCTGTTCTTTACCTTTTAAACAGTATTGTTATCGCCCTGAACACTGTTTCAGAACAAGAGTTTATGTTTTAGACTCAAATGTAAAGCATTATAATTGGAATCTTTACATTGCTACTCTGTTCTTTACCTTTTAAACAGCATTGTAATTGCCCTAAACACTGTTTCAGGGCAAGAGATTGTGTTTTAGACTCAAATGTAATGCATTATAATTGTAATCTTTACATTGCTACTCTGTTCTTTACCTTTTAAACAGTATTGTTATCGCCCTGAACACTTTCAGAACAAGATTTTATGTTTTAGACTAAAATGTAATGCATTATAATTGGAATCTTTACATTGCTACTCTGTTCTTTACCTTTTAAACACATTGAAACAGCATTATAATGGCCCTAAACACTGTTTCAAGGCAAGAGATTGTGTTTTAGACTCAAATGTAATGCATTAGAAATGGTATCTTTACATTGCTACTCTGTTCTTTACCTTTTAAACAGTATTGTTATCGCCCTGAACACTGTTTCAGGGCAAGAGTTTGTGTTTTAGACTAAAATGTAATGCATTATAATCGGAATCTTTACATTGCTACTCTGTTCTTTACCTTTTAAACACATTGAAACAGCATTGTAATCGATCTAAACACTGTTTCAGGGCAAGAGATTGTGTTTTAGACTCAAATGTAATGCATTATAAATGGAATCTTTACATTGGTACTCTGTTCTTTACCTTTTAAACAGTATTGTTATCGCCCTGAACACTGTTTCAGAACAAGAGTTTATGTTTTAGACTAAAATGTAATGCATTATAATTGGAATCTGTACATTGCTACTCTGTTCTTTACCTTTTAAACACATTGAAACAGCATTGTAATCGAACTAAACACTGTTTCAGGACAAGAGAGTGTGTTTTAGACTCAAATGTTATGCATTATAATTGGAATCTTTACATTGCTACTCTGTTCTTTACCTTTTAAACAGTATTGTTATCGCCCTGAACACTTTTTCAGAACAAGATTTTATGTTTTAGACTAAAATGTAATGCATTATAAATGGAATCTTTACATTGCTACTCTGTTCTTTACCTTTTAAACAGCATTGTTATCGCCCTTAACACTGTTTCAGGGCAAGAGTTTGTGTTTTAGATTAAAATGTAATGCATTATAATCGGAATCTTTACATTGCTACTCTGTTCTTTACCTTTTAAACACATTGAAACAGCATTGTAATCGAACTAAACACTGTTTCAGGGCAAGAGATTGTGTTTTAGACTCAAATGTAATGCATTATAATTGGAATCTTTACATTGCTACTCTGTTCTTTACCTTTTAAACACATTGAAACAGCATTGTAATCGAACTAAACACTGTTTCAGGGCAAGAGATTGTGTTTTAGACTCAAATGTAATGCATTATAAATTGAATCTTTACATTGCTACTCTGTTCTTTACCTTTTAAACAGTATTGTTATCGCCCTGAACACTGTTTCAGAACAAGAGTTTATGTTTTAGACTCAAATGTAAAGCATTATAATTGGAATCTTTACATTGCTACTCTGTTCTTTACCTTTTAAACAGCATTGTAATTGCCCTAAACACTGTTTCAGGGCAAGAGATTGTGTTTTAGACTCAAATGTAATGCATTATAATTGTAATCTTTACATTGCTACTCTGTTCTTTACCTTTTAAACAGTATTGTTATCGGCCTGAACACTGTTTCAGAACAAGAGTTTATGTTTTAGACTAAAATGTAATGCATTATAATTGGAATCTTTACATTGCTACTCTGTTCTTTACCTTTTAACCACATTGAATCAGCATTGTAATCTCCCTAAACACCTTTTCAGGGCAAGAGATTGTGTTTTAGACTCAAATGTAATGCATTATAATTGGAATCTTTACATTGCTACTCTGTTCTTTACCTTTTAAACACATTGAAACAGCATTGTAATGGAACTAAACACTGTTTCAGGACAAGAGAGTGTGTTTTAGACTCAAATGTTATGCATTATAATTGGAATCTTTACATTGCTACTCTGTTCTTTACCTTTTAAACAGCATTGTAATTGCCCTAAACACTGTTTCAGGGCAAGAGATTGTGTTTTAGACTCAAATGTAATGCATTATAATTGGAATCTTTACATTGCTACTCTTTTCTTTACCTTTTAAACACATTGAAACAGCATTGTAATCGAACTAAACACTGTTTCAGGGCAAGAGATTGTGTTTTAGACTAAAATGTAATGCATTATAAATGGAATCTTTACATTGGTACTCTGTTCTTTACCTTTTAAACAGTATTGTTATCGCCCTGAACACTGTTTCAGAACAAGAGTTTATGTTTTAGACTAAAATGTAATGCATTATAATTGGAATCTGTACATTGCTACTCTGTTCTTTACCTTTTAAACACATTGAAACAGCATTGTAATCGAACTAAACACTGTTTCAGGACAAGAGAGTGTGTTTTAGACTCAAATGTTATGCATTATAATTGGAATCTTTACATTGCTACTCTGTTCTTTACCTTTTAAACAGTATTGTTATCGCCCTGAACACTTTCAGAACAAGATTTTATGTTTTAGACTAAAATGTAATGCATTATAATTGGAATCTTTACATTGCTACTCTGTTCTTTACCTTTTAAACACATTGAAACAGCATTATAATGGCCCTAAACACTGTTTCAAGGCAAGAGATTGTGTTTTAGACTCAAATGTAATGCATTAGAAATGGTATCTTTACATTGCTACTCTGTTCTTTACCTTTTAAACAGTATTGTTATCGCCCTGAACACTGTTCCAGGGCAAGAGATTGTGTTTTAGACTAAAATGTAATGCATTATAATTGGAATCTTTACATTGCTACTCTGTTCTTTACCTTTTAAACAAATTGAAGCAGCATTGTAATCGCCCTAAACACTGTTTCAGGGCAAGAGATTGTGTTTTAGACTAAAATGTAATGTATTATAATTGGAATCTTTACATTGCTACTCTGTTCTTTACATTTTAAACACATTGAAACAGCATTGTAATCACCCTAAACACTGTTTCAGGGCAAGAGATTGTATTTTAGACTCAAATGTAATGCATTAGAAATGGTATCTTTACATTGCTACTCTGTTCTTTACCTTTTAAACAGTATTGTTAACGCCCTGAACAATGTTTCAGGGCAAGAGTTTGTGTTTTAGACTAAAATGTAATGCATTATAAACGGAATCTTTAAATTGCTACTCTGTTCTTTACCTTTTAAACACATTGAAACAGCATTGTAATTGAACTAAACACTGTTTCAGGGCAAGAGATTGTGTTTTAGACTCAAATGTAATGCATTATAATTGGAATCTTTACATTGCTTCTCTGTTCTTTACCTTTTAAACACATTGAAACAGCATTGTAATCGAACTAAACACTGTTTCAGGGCAAGAGATTGTGTTTTAGACTCAAATGTAATGCATTATAAATGGAATCTTTACATTGCTACTCTGTTCTTTACCTTTTAAACAGTATTGTTATCGCCCTGAACACTTTCAGAACAAGATTTTATGTTTTAGACTAAAATGTAATGCATTATAATTGGAATCTTTACATTGCTACTCTGTTCTTTACCTTTTAAACACATTGAAACAGCATTATAATGGCCCTAAACACTGTTTCAAGTCAAGAGATTGTGTTTTAGACTCAAATGTAATGCATTAGAAATGGTATCTTTACATTGCTACTCTGTTCTTTACCTTTTAAACAGTATTGTTATCGCCCTGAACACTGTTTCAGGGCAAGAGTTTGTGTTTTAGACTAAAATGTAATGCATTATAATCGGAATCTTTACATTGCTACTCTGTTCTTTACCTTTTAAACACATTGAAACAGCATTGTAATCGAACTAAACACTGTTTCAGGGCAAGAGATTGTGTTTTAGACTCAAATGTAATGCATTATTAATGGAATCTTTACATTGCTACTCTGTTCTTTACCTTTTAAACAGTATTGTTATCGCCCTGAACACTGTTTCAGAACAAGAGTTTATGTTTTAGACTCAAATGTAAAGCATTATAATTGGAATCTTTACATTGCTACTCTGTTCTTTACCTTTTAAACAGCATTGTAATTGCCCTAAACACTTTTTCAGGGCAAGAGATTGTGTTTTAGACTCAAATGTAATGCATTATAATTGTAATCTTTACATTGCTACTCTGTTCTTTACCTTTTAAACAGTATTGTTATCGGCCTGAACACTGTTTCAGAACAAGAGTTTATGTTTTAGACTAAAATGTAAGGCATTATAATTGGAATCTTTACATTGCTACTCTGTTCTTTACCTTTTAAACACATTGAATCAGCATTGTAATCTCCCTAAACACTGTTTCAGGGCAAGAGATTGTGTTTTAGACTCAAATGTAATGCATTATAATTGGAATCTTTACATTGCTACTCTGTTCTTTACCTTTTAAACACATTGAAACAGCATTGTAATGGAACTAAACACTGTTTCAGGACAAGAGAGCGTGTTTTAGACTCAAATGTTATGCATTATAATTGGAATCTTTACATTGCTACTCTGTTCTTTACCTTTTAAACAGCATTGTAATTGCCCTAAACACTGTTTCAGGGCAAGAGATTGTGTTTTAGACTCAAATGTAATGCATTATAATTGGAATCTTTACATTGCTACTCTGTTCTTTACCTTTTAAACACATTGAAACAGCATTGTAATCGAACTAAACACTGTTTCAGGGCAAGAGATTGTGTTTTAGACTAAAATGTAATGCATTATAAATGGAATCTTTACATTGGTACTCTGTTCTTTACCTTTTAAACAGTATTGTTATCGCCCTGAACACTGTTTCAGAACAAGAGTTTATGTTTTAGACTAAAATGTAATGCATTATAATTGGAATCTGTACATTGCTACTCTGTTCTTTACCTTTTAAACACATTGAAACAGCATTGTAATCGAACTAAACACTGTTTCAGGACAAGAGAGTGTGTTTTAGACTCAAATGTAATGCATTATAAATGGAATCTTTACATTGCTACTCTGTTCTTTACCTTTTAAACAGTATTGTTATCGCCCTGAACACTTTCAGAACAAGATTTTATGTTTTAGACTAAAATGTAATGCATTATAATTGGAATCTTTACATTGCTACTCTGTTCTTTACCTTTTAAACACATTGAAACAGCATTATAATGGCCCTAAACACTGTTTCAAGGCAAGAGATTGTGTTTTAGACTCAAATGTAATGCATTAGAAATGGTATCTTTACATTGCTACTCTGTTCTTTACCTTTTAAACAGTATTGTTATCGCCCTGAACACTGTTTCAGGGCAAGAGTTTGTGTTTTAGACTAAAATGTAATGCATTATAATCGGAATCTTTACATTGCTACTCTGTTCTTTACCTTTTAAACACATTGAAACAGCATTGTAATCGAACTAAACACTGTTTCAGGGCAAGAGATTGTGTTTTAGACTCAAATGTAATGCATTATAAATGGAATCTTTACATTGCTACTCTGTTCTTTACCTTTTAAGTACATTGAAACAGCATTGTAATCGAACTAAACACTGTTTCAGGGCAAGAGATTGTGTTTTAGACTAAAATGTAATGCATTAGAAATGGAATCTTTACATTGCTACTCTGTTCTTTACCTTTTAAACAGTATTGTTATCGCCCTGAACACTGTTTCAGAACAAGAGTTTATGTTTTAGACTAAAATGTAATGCATTATAATTGGAATCTGTACATTGCTACTCTGTTCTTTACCTTTTAAACACATTGAAACAGCATTATAATCGAACTAAACACTGTTTCAGGACAAGAGATTGTGTTTTAGACTCAAATGTAAAGCATTATAATTGGAATCTTTACATTGCTACTCTGTTCTTTACCTTTTAAACAGCATTGTAATTGCCCTAAACACTTTTTCAGGGCAAGAGATTGTGTTTTAGACTCAAATGTAATGCATTATAATTGTAATCTTTACATTGCTACTCTGTTCTTTACCTTTTAAACAGTATTGTTATCGGCCTGAACACTGTTTCAGAACAAGAGTTTATGTTTTAGACTAAAATGTAAGGCATTATAATTGGAATCTTTACATTGCTACTCTGTTCTTTACCTTTTAAACACATTGAATCAGCATTGTAATCTCCCTAAACACTGTTTCAGGGCAAGAGATTGTGTTTTAGACTCAAATGTAATGCATTATAATTGGAATCTTTACATTGCTACTCTGTTCTTTACCTTTTAAACACATTGAAACAGCATTGTAATGGAACTAAACACTGTTTCAGGACAAGAGAGCGTGTTTTAGACTCAAATGTTATGCATTATAATTGGAATCTTTACATTGCTACTCTGTTCTTTACCTTTTAAACAGCATTGTAATTGCCCTAAACACTGTTTCAGGGCAAGAGATTGTGTTTTAGACTCAAATGTAATGCATTATAATTGGAATCTTTACATTGCTACTCTGTTCTTTACCTTTTAAACACATTGAAACAGCATTGTAATCGAACTAAACACTGTTTCAGGGCAAGAGATTGTGTTTTAGACTAAAATGTAATGCATTATAAATGGAATCTTTACATTGGTACTCTGTTCTTTACCTTTTAAACAGTATTGTTATCGCCCTGAACACTGTTTCAGAACAAGAGTTTATGTTTTAGACTAAAATGTAATGCATTATAATTGGAATCTGTACATTGCTACTCTGTTCTTTACCTTTTAAACACATTGAAACAGCATTGTAATCGAACTAAACACTGTTTCAGGACAAGAGAGTGTGTTTTAGACTCAAATGTAATGCATTATAAATGGAATCTTTACATTGCTACTCTGTTCTTTACCTTTTAAACAGTATTGTTATCGCCCTGAACACTTTCAGAACAAGATTTTATGTTTTAGACTAAAATGTAATGCATTATAATTGGAATCTTTACATTGCTACTCTGTTCTTTACCTTTTAAACACATTGAAACAGCATTATAATGGCCCTAAACACTGTTTCAAGGCAAGAGATTGTGTTTTAGACTCAAATGTAATGCATTAGAAATGGTATCTTTACATTGCTACTCTGTTCTTTACCTTTTAAACAGTATTGTTATCGCCCTGAACACTGTTTCAGGGCAAGAGTTTGTGTTTTAGACTAAAATGTAATGCATTATAATCGGAATCTTTACATTGCTACTCTGTTCTTTACCTTTTAAACACATTGAAACAGCATTGTAATCGAACTAAACACTGTTTCAGGGCAAGAGATTGTGTTTTAGACTCAAATGTAATGCATTATAAATGGAATCTTTACATTGCTACTCTGTTCTTTACCTTTTAAGTACATTGAAACAGCATTGTAATCGAACTAAACACTGTTTCAGGGCAAGAGATTGTGTTTTAGACTAAAATGTAATGCATTAGAAATGGAATCTTTACATTGCTACTCTGTTCTTTACCTTTTAAACAGTATTGTTATCGCCCTGAACACTGTTTCAGAACAAGAGTTTATGTTTTAGACTAAAATGTAATGCATTATAATTGGAATCTGTACATTGCTACTCTGTTCTTTACCTTTTAAACACATTGAAACAGCATTATAATCGAACTAAACACTGTTTCAGGACAAGAGAGTGTGTTTTAGACTCAAATGTTATGCATTATAATTGGAATCTTTACATTGCTACTCTGTTCTTTACCTTTTAAATAGCATTGTAATTGCCCTAAACACTGTTTCAGGGCAAGAGATTGTGTTTTAGACTAAAATGTAATGTATTATAATTGGAATCTTTACATTGCTACTCTGTTCTTTACCTTTTAAACACATTGAAACAGCATTGTAATCGCCCTAAACACTGTTTCAGGGCAAGAGATTGTGTTTTAGACTAAAATGTAATGTATTATAATTGGAATCTTTACATTGCTACTCTGTTCTTTACATTTTTAACACATTGAAACAGCATTGTAATCACCCTAAACACTGTTTCATGGCAAGAGATTGTATTTTAGACTCAAATGTAATGCATTAGAAATGGTATCTTTACATTGCTACTCTGTTCTTTACCTTTTAAACAGTATTGTTAACGCCCTGAACAATGTTTCAGGGCAAGAGTTTGTGTTTTAGACTAAAATGTAATGCATTATAAACGGAATCTTTAAATTGCAACTCTGTTCTTTACCTTTTAAACACATTGAAACAGCATTGTAATTGAACTAAACACTGTTTCAGGGCAAGAGATTGTGTTTTAGACTCAAATCTAATGCATTATAATTGGAATCTTTACATTGCTTCTCTGTTCTTTACCTTTTAAACACATTGAAACAGCATTGTAATCGAACTAAACACTGTTTCAGGGCAAGAGATTGTGTTTTAGACTAAAATGTAATGCATTATAAATGGAATCTTTACATTGCTACTCTGTTCTTTACCTTTTAAACAGTATTGTTATCGCCCTGAACACTGTTTCAGAACAAGAGTTTATGTTTTAGACTAAAATGTAATGCATTATAATTGGAATCTTTACATTGCTACTCTGTTCCTTACCTTTTAAACACATTGAAACAGCATTGTAATCGAACTATAAACTGTTTCAGGACAAGAGAGTGTGTTTTAGACTCAAATGTAAAGCATTATAATTGGAATCTTTACATTGCTACTCTGTTCTTTACCTTTTACACAGCATTGTAATTGCCCTAAACACTGTTTCAGGGCAAGAGATTGTGTTTTAGACTCAAATGTAATGCATTATAATTGTAAACTTTACATTGCTACTCTGTTCTTTACCTTTTAAACAGTATTGTCATCGGCCTGAACACTGTTTCAGAACAAGAGTTTATGTTTTAGACTAAAATGTAATGTATTATAATTGGAATCTTTACATTGCTACTCTGTTCTTTACCTTTTAAACACATTGAATCAGCATTGTGATCTCCCTAAACACTGTTTCAGGGCAAGAGATTGTGTTTTAGACTCAAATGTAATGCATTATAATTGGAATCTTTACATTGCTACTCTGTTCTTTACCTTTTAAACACATTGAAACAGCATTGTAATCGAACTAAACACTGTTTCAGGGCAAGAGATTGTGTTTTAGACTAAAATGTAATGCATTATAAATGGAATCTTTACATTGCTACTCTGTTCTTTACCTTTTACACACATTGAAACAGCATTGTAATCGCGCTAAACACTATTTCAGGGCAAGAGATTGTGTTTTAGACTCAAATGTAATGCATTATAAATGGTATCTTTACATTGCTACTCTGTTCTTTACCTTTTACACACCTTGAAACAGCATTGTAATCGAACTAAACACTGTTTCAGGGCAAGAGATTGTGGTTTAGACTCAAAGGTAATGCATTATAATTGGAATCGTTACATTGCTACTCTGTTCTTTACCTTTTAAACACATTGAATCAGCATTGTAATCTCCCTAAACACTGTTTCAGGGCAAGAGATTGTGTTTTAGACTCAAATGTAATGCATTATAATTGGAATCTTTACATTGCTACTCTGTTCTTTCCTTTTTAAACACATTGAAACAGCATTGTAATCTCACTAAACACTGTTTCAGGGCAAGAGATTGTGTTTTAGACTAAAATGTAATGCATTATTAATTGAATCTTTACATTGCTACTCTGTTCTTTACTTTTTAAACAGTATTGTTATAACCCTGAACACTGTTTCAGAACAAGAGTTTATGTTTTAGACTAAAATGAAATGCATTATAATTGGAATCTTTACATTGCTACTCTGTTCTTTACCTTTTAAGTACATTGAAACAGCATTGTAATCGAACTAAACACTGTTTCAGGGCAAGAGATTGTGTTTTAGACTAAAATGTAATGCATTAGAAATGGAATCTTTACATTGCTACTCTGTTCTTTACCTTTTAAACAGTATTGTTATCGCCCTGAACACTGTTTCAGAACAAGAGTTTATGTTTTAGACTAAAATGTAATGCATTATAATTGGAATCTGTACATTGCTACTCTGTTCTTTACCTTTTAAACACATTGAAACAGCATTATAATCGAACTAAACACTGTTTCAGGACAAGAGAGTGTGTTTTAGACTCAAATGTTATGCATTATAATTGGAATCTTTACATTGCTACTCTGTTCTTTACCTTTTAAATAGCATTGTAATTGCCCTAAACACTGTTTCAGGGCAAGAGATTGTGTTTTAGACTAAAATGTAATGTATTATAATTGGAATCTTTACATTGCTACTCTGTTCTTTACCTTTTAAACACATTGAAACAGCATTGTAATCGCCCTAAACACTGTTTCAGGGCAAGAGATTGTGTTTTAGACTAAAATGTAATGTATTATAATTGGAATCTTTACATTGCTACTCTGTTCTTTACATTTTAAACACATTGAAACAGCATTGTAATCACCCTAAACACTGTTTCAGGGCAAGAGATTGTATTTTAGACTCAAATGTAATGCATTAGAAATGGTATCTTTACATTGCTACTCTGTTCTTTACCTTTTAAACAGTATTGTTAACGCCCTGAACAATGTTTCAGGGCAAGAGTTTGTGTTTTAGACTAAAATGTAATGCATTATAAACGGAATCTTTAAATTGCAACTCTGTTCTTTACCTTTTAAACACATTGAAACAGCATTGTAATTGAACTAAACACTGTTTCAGGGCAAGAGATTGTGTTTTAGACTCAAATGTAATGCATTATAATTGGAATCTTTACATTGCTTCTCTGTTCTTTACCTTTTAAACACATTGAAACAGCATTGTAATCGAACTAAACACTGTTTCAGGGCAAGAGATTGTGTTTTAGACTAAAATGTAATGCATTATAAATGGAATCTTTACATTGCTACTCTGTTCTTTACCTTTTAAACAGTATTGTTATCGCCCTGAACACTGTTTCAGAACAAGAGTTTATGTTTTAGACTAAAATGTAATGCATTATAATTGGAATCTTTACATTGCTCCTCTGTTCCTTACCTTTTAAACACATTGAAACAGCATTGTAATCGAACTATAAACTGTTTCAGGACAAGAGAGTGTGTTTTAGACTCAAATGTAATGCATTATAATTGGAATCTTTACATTGCTACTCTGTTCTTTACCTTTTAAACAGCATTGTAATTGCCCTAAACACTGTTTCAGGGCAAGAGATTGTGTTTTAGACTCAAATGTAATGCATTATAATTGTAATCTTTACATTGCTACTCTGTTCTTTACCTTTTAAACAGTATTGTCATCGGCCTGAACACTGTTTCAGAACAAGAGTTTATGTTTTAGACTAAAATGTAATGCATTATAATTGGAATCTTTACATTGCTACTCTGTTCTTTACCTTTTAAACACATTGAATCAGCATTGTGATCTCCCTAAACACTGTTTCAGGGCAAGAGATTGTGTTTTAGACTCAAATGTATTGCATTATAATTGGAATCTTTACATTGCTACTCTGTTCTTTACCTTTTAAACACATTGAAACAGCATTGTAATCGAACTAAACACTGTTTCAGGGCAAGAGATTGTGTTTTAGACTCAAATGTAATGCATAATAAATGGAATCTTTACATTGCTACTATGTTCTTTACCTTTTAAACAGCATTGTAATCGCCCTGAACAGTGTTTCAGGGCCAGAGTTTGTGTTTTAGACTAAAATGTAATGAATTATAATTGGAATCTTTACATTGCTACTCTGTTCTTTAGCTTTTAAACACATTGAAACAGCATTGTAATCGAACTAAGCACTGTTTCAGGGCAAGAGATTGTGTTTTAGACTCAAATGTAATGCATTATAATTGGAAACTTTACATTTCTACTCTGTTCTTTACCTTTTACACACATTGAAACAGCATTGTAATCGCGCTAAACACTATTTCAGGGCAAGAGATTGTGTTTTAGACTCAAATGTAATGCATTATAAATGGTATCTTTACATTGCTACTCTGTTCTTTACCTTTTACACACCTTGAAACAGCATTGTAATCGAACTAAACACTGTTTCAGGGCAAGAGATTGTGGTTTAGACTCAAAGGTAATGCATTATAATTGGAATCTTTACATTGCTACTCTGTTCTTTACCTTTTAAACACATTGAATCAGCATTGTAATCTCCCTAAACACTGTTTCAGGGCAAGAGATTGTGTTTTAGACTCAAATGTAATGCATTATAATTGGAATCTTTACATTGCTACTCTGTTCTTTCCTTTTTAAACACATTGAAACAGCATTGTAATCTCACTAAACACTGTTTCAGGGCAAGAGATTGTGTTTTAGACTAAAATGTAATGCATTATTAATTGAATCTTTACATTGCTACTCTGTTCTTTACTTTTTAAACAGTATTGTTATAACCCTGAACACTGTTTCAGAACAAGAGTTTATGTTTTAGACTAAAATGAAATGCATTATAATTGGAATCTGTACATTGCTACTCTGTTATTTACCTTTTAAACACATTGAAACAGCATTGTAATCGAACTAAACACTGTTTCAGGACAAGAGAGTGTGTTTTAGACTCAAATGTTATGCATTATAATCGGAATCTTTACATTGCTACTCTGTTCTTTACCTTTTAAACAGTATTGTTATCACCCTGAACTCTTTTTCAGAACAAGAGTTTATGTTTTAGACTGAAATGTAATGCATTATAATTGGAATCTTTACATTGCTACTCTGTTCTTTACCTTTTAAACACATTGAAACAGCATTGTAATCGAACTAAACACTGTTTCAGGGCAAGAGATTGTGTTTTAGACTCAAATGTAATGCATTATAAATGGAATCTTTACATTGCTACTCTGTTCTTTACCTTTTAAACAGTATTGTTATCGCCCTGAACACTGTTTCAGAACAAGAGTTTATGTTTTAGACTAAAATGTAATGCATTATAATTGGAATCTTTACATTGCTACTCTGTTCTTTACCTTTTAAACACATTGAAGCAGCATTGTAATCGCCCTAAACACTGTTTCAGGGCAAGAGATTGTGTTTTAGACTCAAATGTAATGCATTAGAAATGGTATCTTTACATTGCTACTCTGTTCTTTACCTTTTAAACAGTATTGTTATCGCCCTGAACAATGTTTCAGGGCAAGAGTTTGTGTTTTAGACTAAAATGTAATGCATTATAATTGGAATCTTTACATTGCTACTCTGTTCTTTACCTTTTAAACACATTGAAACAGCATTGTAATTGAACTAAACACTGTTTTAGGGCAAGAGATTGTGTTTTAGACTCAAATGTAATGCATTATAATTGGAAGCTTTACATTGCTTCTCTGTTCTTTACCTTTTAAACACATTGAAACAGCATTGTAATCGAACTAAACACTGTTTCAGGGCTAGAGATTGTGTTTTAGACTAAAATGTAATGCATTATAAATGGAATCTTTACATTGCTACTCTGTTCTTTACCTTTTAAACAGTATTGTTATCGCCCTGAACACTGTTTCAGAACAAGAGTTTATGTTTTAGACTAAAATGTAATGCATTATAATTGGAATGTTTACATTGCTTCCCTGTTCCTTACCTTTTAAACACATTGAAACAGCATTGTAATCGAACTAAAAACTGTTTCAGGACAAGAGAGTGTGTTTTAGACTCAAATGTAATGCATTATAATTGGAATCTTTACATTGCTACTCTGTTCTTTACCTTTTAAACAGCATTGTAATTGCCCTAAACACTGTTTCAGGGCAAGAGTTTATGTTTTAGACTAAAATGTAATGCATTATAATTGGAATGTTTACATTGCTACTCTGTTCTTTACCTTTTAAACACATTGAATCAGCATTGTAATCTCCCTAAACACTGTTTCAGGGCAAGAGATTGTGTTTTAGACTCAAATGTAATGCATTATAATTGGAACCTTTACATTGCTACTCTGTTCTTTACCTTTTAAACACATTGAAACAGCATTGTAATCGAACTAAACACTGTTTCAGGGCAAAAGATTGTGTTTTAGACTCAAATGTAATGCATTAGAAATGGTATCTTTAAATTGCTACTCTGTTCTTTACCTTTTAAACAGTATTGTTATCGCCCTGAACACTGTTTCAGGGCAAGAGTTTGTGTTTTAGACTAAAATGTAATGCATTATAATCGGAATCTTTACATTGCTACTCTGTTCCTTACCTTTTAAACACATTGAAACAGCATTGTAATCGAACTATAAACTGTTTCAGGACAAGAGAGTGTGTTTTAGACTCAAATGTAATGCATTATAATTGGAATCTTTACATTGCTACTCTGTTCTTTACCTTTTAAACAGCATTGTAATTGCCCTAAACACTGTTTCAGGGCAAGAGATTGTGTTTTAGACTCAAATGTAATGCATTATAATTGTAATCTTTACATTGCTACTCTGTTCTTTACCTTTTAAACAGTATTGTCATCGGCCTGAACACTGTTTCAGAACAAGAGTTTATGTTTTAGACTAAAATGTAATGCATTATAATTGGAATCTTTACATTGCTACTCTGTTCTTTACCTTTTAAACACATTGAATCAGCATTGTGATCTCCCTAAACACTGTTTCAGGGCAAGAGATTGTGTTTTAGACTCAAATGTAATGCATTATAATTGGAATCTTTACATTGCTACTCTGTTCTTTACCTTTTAAACACATTGAAACAGCATTGTAATCGAACTAAACACTGTTTCAGGGCAAGAGATTGTGTTTTAGACTCAAATGTAATGCATAATAAATGGAATCTTTACATTGCTACTATGTTCTTTACCTTTTAAACAGCATTGTAATCGCCCTGAACAGTGTTTCAGGGCCAGAGTTTGTGTTTTAGACTAAAATGTAATGAATTATAATTGGAATCTTTACATTGCTACTCTGTTCTTTAGCTTTTAAACACATTGAAACAGCATTGTAATCGAACTAAGCACTGTTTCAGGGCAAGAGATTGTGTTTTAGACTAAAATGTAATGTATTATAATTGGAATCTTTACATTGCTACTCTGTTCTTTACATTTTTAACACATTGAAACAGCATTGTAATCACCCTAAACACTGTTTCATGGCAAGAGATTGTATTTTAGACTCAAATGTAATGCATTAGAAATGGTATCTTTACATTGCTACTCTGTTCTTTACCTTTTAAACAGTATTGTTAACGCCCTGAACAATGTTTCAGGGCAAGAGTTTGTGTTTTAGACTAAAATGTAATGCATTATAAACGGAATCTTTAAATTGCAACTCTGTTCTTTACCTTTTAAACACATTGAAACAGCATTGTAATTGAACTAAACACTGTTTCAGGGCAAGAGATTGTGTTTTAGACTCAAATCTAATGCATTATAATTGGAATCTTTACATTGCTTCTCTGTTCTTTACCTTTTAAACACATTGAAACAGCATTGTAATCGAACTAAACACTGTTTCAGGGCAAGAGATTGTGTTTTAGACTAAAATGTAATGCATTATAAATGGAATCTTTACATTGCTACTCTGTTCTTTACCTTTTAAACAGTATTGTTATCGCCCTGAACACTGTTTCAGAACAAGAGTTTATGTTTTAGACTAAAATGTAATGCATTATAATTGGAATCTTTACATTGCTACTCTGTTCCTTACCTTTTAAACACATTGAAACAGCATTGTAATCGAACTATAAACTGTTTCAGGACAAGAGAGTGTGTTTTAGACTCAAATGTAAAGCATTATAATTGGAATCTTTACATTGCTACTCTGTTCTTTACCTTTTACACAGCATTGTAATTGCCCTAAACACTGTTTCAGGGCAAGAGATTGTGTTTTAGACTCAAATGTAATGCATTATAATTGTAAACTTTACATTGCTACTCTGTTCTTTACCTTTTAAACAGTATTGTCATCGGCCTGAACACTGTTTCAGAACAAGAGTTTATGTTTTAGACTAAAATGTAATGTATTATAATTGGAATCTTTACATTGCTACTCTGTTCTTTACCTTTTAAACACATTGAATCAGCATTGTGATCTCCCTAAACACTGTTTCAGGGCAAGAGATTGTGTTTTAGACTCAAATGTAATGCATTATAATTGGAATCTTTACATTGCTACTCTGTTCTTTACCTTTTAAACACATTGAAACAGCATTGTAATCGAACTAAACACTGTTTCAGGGCAAGAGATTGTGTTTTAGACTAAAATGTAATGCATTATAAATGGAATCTTTACATTGCTACTCTGTTCTTTACCTTTTACACACATTGAAACAGCATTGTAATCGCGCTAAACACTATTTCAGGGCAAGAGATTGTGTTTTAGACTCAAATGTAATGCATTATAAATGGTATCTTTACATTGCTACTCTGTTCTTTACCTTTTACACACCTTGAAACAGCATTGTAATCGAACTAAACACTGTTTCAGGGCAAGAGATTGTGGTTTAGACTCAAAGGTAATGCATTATAATTGGAATCGTTACATTGCTACTCTGTTCTTTACCTTTTAAACACATTGAATCAGCATTGTAATCTCACTAAACACTGTTTCAGGGCAAGAGATTGTGTTTTAGACTAAAATGTAATGCATTATTAATTGAATCTTTACATTGCTACTCTGTTCTTTACTTTTTAAACAGTATTGTTATAACCCTGAACACTGTTTCAGAACAAGAGTTTATGTTTTAGACTAAAATGAAATGCATTATAATTGGAATCTTTACATTGCTACTCTGTTCTTTACCTTTTAAGTACATTGAAACAGCATTGTAATCGAACTAAACACTGTTTCAGGGCAAGAGATTGTGTTTTAGACTAAAATGTAATGCATTAGAAATGGAATCTTTACATTGCTACTCTGTTCTTTACCTTTTAAACAGTATTGTTATCGCCCTGAACACTGTTTCAGAACAAGAGTTTATGTTTTAGACTAAAATGTAATGCATTATAATTGGAATCTGTACATTGCTACTCTGTTCTTTACCTTTTAAACACATTGAAACAGCATTATAATCGAACTAAACACTGTTTCAGGACAAGAGAGTGTGTTTTAGACTCAAATGTTATGCATTATAATTGGAATCTTTACATTGCTACTCTGTTCTTTACCTTTTAAATAGCATTGTAATTGCCCTAAACACTGTTTCAGGGCAAGAGATTGTGTTTTAGACTAAAATGTAATGTATTATAATTGGAATCTTTACATTGCTACTCTGTTCTTTACCTTTTAAACACATTGAAACAGCATTGTAATCGCCCTAAACACTGTTTCAGGGCAAGAGATTGTGTTTTAGACTAAAATGTAATGTATTATAATTGGAATCTTTACATTGCTACTCTGTTCTTTACATTTTAAACACATTGAAACAGCATTGTAATCACCCTAAACACTGTTTCAGGGCAAGAGATTGTATTTTAGACTCAAATGTAATGCATTAGAAATGGTATCTTTACATTGCTACTCTGTTCTTTACCTTTTAAACAGTATTGTTAACGCCCTGAACAATGTTTCAGGGCAAGAGTTTGTGTTTTAGACTAAAATGTAATGCATTATAAACGGAATCTTTAAATTGCAACTCTGTTCTTTACCTTTTAAACACATTGAAACAGCATTGTAATTGAACTAAACACTGTTTCAGGGCAAGAGATTGTGTTTTAGACTCAAATGTAATGCATTATAATTGGAATCTTTACATTGCTTCTCTGTTCTTTACCTTTTAAACACATTGAAACAGCATTGTAATCGAACTAAACACTGTTTCAGGGCAAGAGATTGTGTTTTAGACTAAAATGTAATGCATTATAAATGGAATCTTTACATTGCTACTCTGTTCTTTACCTTTTAAACAGTATTGTTATCGCCCTGAACACTGTTTCAGAACAAGAGTTTATGTTTTAGACTAAAATGTAATGCATTATAATTGGAATCTTTACATTGCTCCTCTGTTCCTTACCTTTTAAACACATTGAAACAGCATTGTAATCGAACTATAAACTGTTTCAGGACAAGAGAGTGTGTTTTAGACTCAAATGTAATGCATTATAATTGGAATCTTTACATTGCTACTCTGTTCTTTACCTTTTAAACAGCATTGTAATTGCCCTAAACACTGTTTCAGGGCAAGAGATTGTGTTTTAGACTCAAATGTAATGCATTATAATTGTAATCTTTACATTGCTACTCTGTTCTTTACCTTTTAAACAGTATTGTCATCGGCCTGAACACTGTTTCAGAACAAGAGTTTATGTTTTAGACTAAAATGTAATGCATTATAATTGGAATCTTTACATTGCTACTCTGTTCTTTACCTTTTAAACACATTGAATCAGCATTGTGATCTCCCTAAACACTGTTTCAGGGCAAGAGATTGTGTTTTAGACTCAAATGTATTGCATTATAATTGGAATCTTTACATTGCTACTCTGTTCTTTACCTTTTAAACACATTGAAACAGCATTGTAATCGAACTAAACACTGTTTCAGGGCAAGAGATTGTGTTTTAGACTCAAATGTAATGCATAATAAATGGAATCTTTACATTGCTACTATGTTCTTTACCTTTTAAACAGCATTGTAATCGCCCTGAACAGTGTTTCAGGGCCAGAGTTTGTGTTTTAGACTAAAATGTAATGAATTATAATTGGAATCTTTACATTGCTACTCTGTTCTTTAGCTTTTAAACACATTGAAACAGCATTGTAATCGAACTAAGCACTGTTTCAGGGCAAGAGATTGTGTTTTAGACTCAAATGTAATGCATTATAATTGGAAACTTTACATTTCTACTCTGTTCTTTACCTTTTACACACATTGAAACAGCATTGTAATCGCGCTAAACACTATTTCAGGGCAAGAGATTGTGTTTTAGACTCAAATGTAATGCATTATAAATGGTATCTTTACATTGCTACTCTGTTCTTTACCTTTTACACACCTTGAAACAGCATTGTAATCGAACTAAACACTGTTTCAGGGCAAGAGATTGTGGTTTAGACTCAAAGGTAATGCATTATAATTGGAATCTTTACATTGCTACTCTGTTCTTTACCTTTTAAACACATTGAATCAGCATTGTAATCTCCCTAAACACTGTTTCAGGGCAAGAGATTGTGTTTTAGACTCAAATGTAATGCATTATAATTGGAATCTTTACATTGCTACTCTGTTCTTTCCTTTTTAAACACATTGAAACAGCATTGTAATCTCACTAAACACTGTTTCAGGGCAAGAGATTGTGTTTTAGACTAAAATGTAATGCATTATTAATTGAATCTTTACATTGCTACTCTGTTCTTTACTTTTTAAACAGTATTGTTATAACCCTGAACACTGTTTCAGAACAAGAGTTTATGTTTTAGACTAAAATGAAATGCATTATAATTGGAATCTGTACATTGCTACTCTGTTATTTACCTTTTAAACACATTGAAACAGCATTGTAATCGAACTAAACACTGTTTCAGGACAAGAGAGTGTGTTTTAGACTCAAATGTTATGCATTATAATCGGAATCTTTACATTGCTACTCTGTTCTTTACCTTTTAAACAGTATTGTTATCACCCTGAACTCTTTTTCAGAACAAGAGTTTATGTTTTAGACTGAAATGTAATGCATTATAATTGGAATCTTTACATTGCTACTCTGTTCTTTACCTTTTAAACACATTGAAACAGCATTGTAATCGAACTAAACACTGTTTCAGGGCAAGAGATTGTGTTTTAGACTCAAATGTAATGCATTATAAATGGAATCTTTACATTGCTACTCTGTTCTTTACCTTTTAAACAGTATTGTTATCGCCCTGAACACTGTTTCAGAACAAGAGTTTATGTTTTAGACTAAAATGTAATGCATTATAATTGGAATCTTTACATTGCTACTCTGTTCTTTACCTTTTAAACACATTGAAGCAGCATTGTAATCGCCCTAAACACTGTTTCAGGGCAAGAGATTGTGTTTTAGACTCAAATGTAATGCATTAGAAATGGTATCTTTACATTGCTACTCTGTTCTTTACCTTTTAAACAGTATTGTTATCGCCCTGAACAATGTTTCAGGGCAAGAGTTTGTGTTTTAGACTAAAATGTAATGCATTATAATTGGAATCTTTACATTGCTACTCTGTTCTTTACCTTTTAAACACATTGAAACAGCATTGTAATTGAACTAAACACTGTTTTAGGGCAAGAGATTGTGTTTTAGACTCAAATGTAATGCATTATAATTGGAAGCTTTACATTGCTTCTCTGTTCTTTACCTTTTAAACACATTGAAACAGCATTGTAATCGAACTAAACACTGTTTCAGGGCTAGAGATTGTGTTTTAGACTAAAATGTAATGCATTATAAATGGAATCTTTACATTGCTACTCTGTTCTTTACCTTTTAAACAGTATTGTTATCGCCCTGAACACTGTTTCAGAACAAGAGTTTATGTTTTAGACTAAAATGTAATGCATTATAATTGGAATGTTTACATTGCTTCCCTGTTCCTTACCTTTTAAACACATTGAAACAGCATTGTAATCGAACTAAAAACTGTTTCAGGACAAGAGAGTGTGTTTTAGACTCAAATGTAATGCATTATAATTGGAATCTTTACATTGCTACTCTGTTCTTTACCTTTTAAACAGCATTGTAATTGCCCTAAACACTGTTTCAGGGCAAGAGTTTATGTTTTAGACTAAAATGTAATGCATTATAATTGGAATGTTTACATTGCTACTCTGTTCTTTACCTTTTAAACACATTGAATCAGCATTGTAATCTCCCTAAACACTGTTTCAGGGCAAGAGATTGTGTTTTAGACTCAAATGTAATGCATTATAATTGGAACCTTTACATTGCTACTCTGTTCTTTACCTTTTAAACACATTGAAACAGCATTGTAATCGAACTAAACACTGTTTCAGGGCAAAAGATTGTGTTTTAGACTCAAATGTAATGCATTAGAAATGGTATCTTTAAATTGCTACTCTGTTCTTTACCTTTTAAACAGTATTGTTATCGCCCTGAACACTGTTTCAGGGCAAGAGTTTGTGTTTTAGACTAAAATGTAATGCATTATAATCGGAATCTTTACATTGCTACTCTGTTCCTTACCTTTTAAACACATTGAAACAGCATTGTAATCGAACTATAAACTGTTTCAGGACAAGAGAGTGTGTTTTAGACTCAAATGTAATGCATTATAATTGGAATCTTTACATTGCTACTCTGTTCTTTACCTTTTAAACAGCATTGTAATTGCCCTAAACACTGTTTCAGGGCAAGAGATTGTGTTTTAGACTCAAATGTAATGCATTATAATTGTAATCTTTACATTGCTACTCTGTTCTTTACCTTTTAAACAGTATTGTCATCGGCCTGAACACTGTTTCAGAACAAGAGTTTATGTTTTAGACTAAAATGTAATGCATTATAATTGGAATCTTTACATTGCTACTCTGTTCTTTACCTTTTAAACACATTGAATCAGCATTGTGATCTCCCTAAACACTGTTTCAGGGCAAGAGATTGTGTTTTAGACTCAAATGTAATGCATTATAATTGGAATCTTTACATTGCTACTCTGTTCTTTACCTTTTAAACACATTGAAACAGCATTGTAATCGAACTAAACACTGTTTCAGGGCAAGAGATTGTGTTTTAGACTCAAATGTAATGCATAATAAATGGAATCTTTACATTGCTACTATGTTCTTTACCTTTTAAACAGCATTGTAATCGCCCTGAACAGTGTTTCAGGGCCAGAGTTTGTGTTTTAGACTAAAATGTAATGAATTATAATTGGAATCTTTACATTGCTACTCTGTTCTTTAGCTTTTAAACACATTGAAACAGCATTGTAATCGAACTAAGCACTGTTTCAGGGCAAGAGATTGTGTTTTAGACTCAAATGTAATGCATTATAATTGGAAACTTTACATTGCTACTCTGTTCTTTACCTTTTACACACATTGAAACAGCATTGTAATCGCGCTAAACACTATTTCAGGGCAAGAGATTGTGTTTTAGACTCAAATGTAATGCATTATAAATGGTATCTTTACATTGCTACTCTGTTCTTTACCTTTTACACACCTTGAAACAGCATTGTAATCGAACTAAACACTGTTTCAGGGCAAGAGATTGTGGTTTAGACTCAAAGGTAATGCATTATAATTGGAATCTTTACATTGCTACTCTGTTCTTTACCTTTTAAACACATTGAATCAGCATTGTAATCTCCCTAAACACTGTTTCAGGGCAAGAGATTGTGTTTTAGACTCAAATGTAATGCATTATAATTGGAATCTTTACATTGCTACTCTGTTCTTTCCTTTTTAAACACATTGAAACAGCATTGTAATCTCACTAAACACTGTTTCAGGGCAAGAGATTGTGTTTTAGACTAAAATGTAATGCATTATTAATTGAATCTTTACATTGCTACTCTGTTCTTTACTTTTTAAACAGTATTGTTATAACCCTGAACACTGTTTCAGAACAAGAGTTTATGTTTTAGACTAAAATGAAATGCATTATAATTGGAATCTGTACATTGCTACTCTGTTATTTACCTTTTAAACACATTGAAACAGCATTGTAATCGAACTAAACACTGTTTCAGGACAAGAGAGTGTGTTTTAGACTCAAATGTTATGCATTATAATCGGAATCTTTACATTGCTACTCTGTTCTTTACCTTTTAAACAGTATTGTTATCACCCTGAACTCTTTTTCAGAACAAGAGTTTATGTTTTAGACTGAAATGTAATGCATTATAATTGGAATCTTTACATTGCTACTCTGTTCTTTACCTTTTAAACACATTGAAACAGCATTGTAATCGAACTAAACACTGTTTCAGGGCAAGAGATTGTGTTTTAGACTCAAATGTAATGCATTATAAATGGAATCTTTACATTGCTACTCTGTTCTTTACCTTTTAAACAGTATTGTTATCGCCCTGAACACTGTTTCAGAACAAGAGTTTATGTTTTAGACTAAAATGTAATGCATTATAATTGGAATCTTTACATTGCTACTCTGTTCTTTACCTTTTAAACACATTGAAACAGCATTGTAATCGAACTAAACACTGTTTCAGGGCAAGAGATTGTGTTTTAGACTCAAATGTAATGCATTATAAATGGAATCTTTACATTGCTACTCTGTTCTTTACCTTTTAAACAGTATTGTTATCGCCCTGAACACTGTTTCAGAACAAGAGTTTATGTTTTAGACTAAAATGTAATGCATTATAATTGGAATCTTTACATTGCTACTCTGTTCTTTACCTTTTAAACACATTGAAGCAGCATTGTAATCGCCCTAAACACTGTTTCAGGGCAAGAGATTGTGTTTTAGACTCAAATGTAATGCATTAGAAATGGTATCTTTACATTGCTACTCTGTTCTTTACCTTTTAAACAGTATTGTTATCGCCCTGAACAATGTTTCAGGGCAAGAGTTTGTGTTTTAGACTAAAATGTAATGCATTATAATTGGAATCTTTACATTGCTACTCTGTTCTTTACCTTTTAAACACATTGAAACAGCATTGTAATTGAACTAAACACTGTTTTAGGGCAAGAGATTGTGTTTTAGACTCAAATGTAATGCATTATAATTGGAAGCTTTACATTGCTTCTCTGTTCTTTACCTTTTAAACACATTGAAACAGCATTGTAATCGAACTAAACACTGTTTCAGGGCTAGAGATTGTGTTTTAGACTAAAATGTAATGCATTATAAATGGAATCTTTACATTGCTACTCTGTTCTTTACCTTTTAAACAGTATTGTTATCGCCCTGAACACTGTTTCAGAACAAGAGTTTATGTTTTAGACTAAAATGTAATGCATTATAATTGGAATGTTGCATTGCTTCCCTGTTCCTTACCTTTTAAACACATTGAAACAGCATTGTAATCGAACTAAAAACTGTTTCAGGACAAGAGAGTGTGTTTTAGACTCAAATGTAATGCATTATAATTGGAATCTTTACATTGCTACTCTGTTCTTTACCTTTTAAACAGCATTGTAATTGCCCTAAACACTGTTTCAGGGCAAGAGTTTATGTTTTAGACTAAAATGTAATGCATTATAATTGGAATGTTTACATTGCTACTCTGTTCTTTACCTTTTAAACACATTGAATCAGCATTGTAATCTCCCTAAACACTGTTTCAGGGCAAGAGATTGTGTTTTAGACTCAAATGTAATGCATTATAATTGGAACCTTTACATTGCTACTCTGTTCTTTACCTTTTAAACACATTGAAACAGCATTGTAATCGAACTAAACACTGTTTCAGGGCAAAAGATTGTGTTTTAGACTCAAATGTAATGCATTAGAAATGGTATCTTTAAATTGCTACTCTGTTCTTTACCTTTTAAACAGTATTGTTATCGCCCTGAACACTGTTTCAGGGCAAGAGTTTGTGTTTTAGACTAAAATGTAATGCATTATAATCGGAATCTTTACATTGCTACTCTGTTCCTTACCTTTTAAACACATTGAAACAGCATTGTAATCGAACTATAAACTGTTTCAGGACAAGAGAGTGTGTTTTAGACTCAAATGTAATGCATTATAATTGGAATCTTTACATTGCTACTCTGTTCTTTACCTTTTAAACAGCATTGTAATTGCCCTAAACACTGTTTCAGGGCAAGAGATTGTGTTTTAGACTCAAATGTAATGCATTATAATTGTAATCTTTACATTGCTACTCTGTTCTTTACCTTTTAAACAGTATTGTCATCGGCCTGAACACTGTTTCAGAACAAGAGTTTATGTTTTAGACTAAAATGTAATGCATTATAATTGGAATCTTTACATTGCTACTCTGTTCTTTACCTTTTAAACACATTGAATCAGCATTGTGATCTCCCTAAACACTGTTTCAGGGCAAGAGATTGTGTTTTAGACTCAAATGTAATGCATAATAAATGGAATCTTTACATTGCTACTATGTTCTTTACCTTTTAAACAGCATTGTAATCGCCCTGAACAGTGTTTCAGGGCCAGAGTTTGTGTTTTAGACTAAAATGTAATGAATTATAATTGGAATCTTTACATTGCTACTCTGTTCTTTAGCTTTTAAACACATTGAAACAGCATTGTAATCGAACTAAGCACTGTTTCAGGGCAAGAGATTGTGTTTTAGACTCAAATGTAATGCATTATAATTGGAAACTTTACATTGCTACTCTGTTCTTTACCTTTTACACACATTGAAACAGCATTGTAATCGCGCTAAACACTATTTCAGGGCAAGAGATTGTGTTTTAGACTCAAATGTAATGCATTATAAATGGTATCTTTACATTGCTACTCTGTTCTTTACCTTTTACACACCTTGAAACAGCATTGTAATCGAACTAAACACTGTTTCAGGGCAAGAGATTGTGGTTTAGACTCAAAGGTAATGCATTATAATTGGAATCTTTACATTGCTACTCTGTTCTTTACCTTTTAAACACATTGAATCAGCATTGTAATCTCCCTAAACACTGTTTCAGGGCAAGAGATTGTGTTTTAGACTCAAATGTAATGCATTATAATTGGAATCTTTACATTGCTACTCTGTTCTTTCCTTTTTAAACACATTGAATCAGCATTGTAATCTCCCTAAAGACTGTTTCAGGGCAAGAGATTGTGTTTTAGACTCAAATGTAATGCATTATAATTGGAATCTTTACATTGCTACTCTGTTCTTTCCTTTTTAAACACATTGAAACAGCATTGTAATCTCACTAAACACTGTTTCAGGGCAAGAGATTGTGTTTTAGACTAAAATGTAATGCATTATAAATTGAATCTTTACATTGCTACTCTGTTCTTTACTTTTTAAACAGTATTGTTATAACCCTGAACACTGTTTCAGAACAAGAGTTTATGTTTTAGACTAAAATGAAATGCATTATAATTGGAATCTGTACATTGCTACTCTGTTATTTACCTTTTAAACACATTGAAACAGCATTGTAATCGAACTAAACACTGTTTCAGGACAAGAGAGTGTGTTTTAGACTCAAATGCTATGCATTATAATCGGAATCTTTACATTGCTACTCTGTTCTTTACCTTTTAAACAGTATTGTTATCACCCTGAACTCTTTTTCAGAACAAGAGTTTATGTTTTAGACTGAAATGTAATGCATTATAATTGGAATCTTTACATTGCTACTCTGTTCTTTACCTTTTAAACACATTGAAACAGCATTGTAATCGAACTAAACACTGTTTCAGGGCAAGAGATTGTGTTTTAGACTCAAATGTAATGCATTATAAATGGAATCTTTACATTGCTACTCTGTTCTTTACCTTTTAAACAGTATTGTTATCGCCCTGAACACTGTTTCAGAACAAGAGTTTATGTTTTAGACTAAAATGTAATGCATTATAATTGGAATCTTTACATTGCTACTCTGTTCTTTACCTTTTAAACACATTGAAACAGCATTGTAATCGCCCTAAACACTGTTTCAGGGCAAGAGATTGTGTTTTAGACTCAAATGTAATGCATTAGAAATGGTATCTTTACATTGCTACTCTGTTCTTTACCTTTTAAACAGTATTGTTATCGCCTGAACAATGTTTCAGGGCAAGAGTTTGTGTTTTAGACTAAAATGTAATGCATTATAATCGGAATCTTTACATTGCTACTCTGTTCTTTACCTTTTAAACACATTGAAACAGCATTGTAATTGAACTAAACACTGTTTTAGGGCAAGAGATTGTGTTTTAGACTCAAATGTAATGCATTATAATTGGAATCTTTACATTGCTTCTCTGTTCTTTACCTTTTAAACACATTGAAACAGCATTGTAATCGAACTAAACACTGTTTCAGGGCTAGAGATTGTGTTTTAGACTAAAATGTAATGCATTATAAATGGAATCTTTACATTGCTACTCTGTTCTTTACCTTTTAAACAGTATTGTTATCGCCCTGAACACTGTTTCAGAACAAGAGTTTATGTTTTAGACTCAAATGTAATGCATTATAATTGGAATCTTTACATTGCTACTCTGTTCTTTACCTTTTAAACAGCATTGTAATTGCCCTAAACACTGTTTCAGGGCAAGAGTTTATGTTTTAGACTAAAATGTAATGCATTATAATTGGAATGTTTACATTGCTACTCTGTTCTTTACCTTTTAAACACATTGAATCAGCATTGTAATCTCCCTAAACACTGTTTCAGGGCAAGAGATTGTGTTTTAGACTCAAATGTAATGCATTATAATTGGAACCTTTACATTGCTACTCTGTTCTTTACCTTTTAAACACATTGAAACAGCATTGTAATCGAACTAAACACTGTTTCAGGGCAAAAGATTGTGTTTTAGACTCAAATGTAATGCATTAGAAATGGTATCTTTAAATTGCTACTCTGTTCTTTACCTTTTAAACAGTATTGTTATCGCCCTGAACACTGTTTCAGGGCAAGAGTTTGTGTTTTAGACTAAAATGTAATGCATTATAATCGGAATCTTTACATTGCTACTCTGTTCTTTACCTTTTAAACACATTGAAACAGCATTGTAATCGAACTAAACACTGTTTCAGGGCAAGAGATTGTGTTTTAGACTCAAATGTAATGCATTATAATTGGAATCTTTACATTGCTACTCTGTTCTTTACCTTTTAAACACATTGAAACAGCATTGTAATCGAACTAAACACTGTTTCAGGGCTAGAGATTGTGTTTTAGACTAAAATGTAATGCATTATAAATGGAATCTTTACATTGCTACTCTGTTCTTTACCTTTTAAACAGTATTGTTATCGCCCTGAACACTGTTTCAGAACAAGAGTTTATGTTTTAGACTAAAATGTAATGCATTATAATTGGAATCTTTACATTGCTACTCTGTTCTTTACCTTTTAAACACATTGAAACAGCATTGTAATCGCCCTAAACACTGTTTCAGGACAAGAGATTGTGTTTTAGACTCAAATGTAATGCATTAGAAATGGTATCTTTACATTGCTACTCTGTTCTTTACCTTTTAAACAGTATTGTTATCGCCCTGAACAATGTTTCAGGGCAAGAGTTTGTGTTTTAGACTAAAATGTAATGCATTATAATCGGAATCTTTACATTGCTACTCTGTTCTTTACCTTTTAAACACATTGAAACAGCATTGTAATTGAACTAAACACTGTTTTAGGGCAAGAGATTGTGTTTTAGACTCAAATGTAATGCATTATAATTGGAATCTTTACATTGCTTCTCTGTTCTTTACCTTTTAAACACATTGAAACAGCATTGTAATCGAACTAAACACTGTTTCAGGGCTAGAGATTGTGTTTTAGACTAAAATGTAATGCATTATAAATGGAATCTTTACATTGCTACTCTGTTCTTTACCTTTTAAACAGTATTGTTATCGCCCTGAACACTGTTTCAGAACAAGAGTTTATGTTTTAGACTAAAATGTAATGCATTATAATTGGAATGTTTACATTGCTTCCCTGTTCCTTACCTTTTAAACACATTGAAACAGCATTGTAATCGAACTAAAAACTGTTTCAGGACAAGAGAGTGTGTTTTAGACTCAAATGTAATGCATTATAATTGGAATCTTTACATTGCTACTCTGTTCTTTACCTTTTAAACAGCATTGTAATTGCCCTAAACACTGTTTCAGGGCAAGAGTTTATGTTTTAGACTAAAATGTAATGCATTATAATTGGAATGTTTACATTGCTACTCTGTTCTTTACCTTTTAAACACATTGAATCAGCATTGTAATCTCCCTAAACACTGTTTCAGGGCAAGAGATTGTGTTTTAGACTCAAATGTAATGCATTATAATTGGAACCTTTACATTGCTACTCTGTTCTTTACCTTTTAAACACATTGAAACAGCATTGTAATCGAACTAAACACTGTTTCAGGGCAAAAGATTGTGTTTTAGACTCAAATGTAATGCATAATAAATGGAATCTTTACATTGCTACTATGTTCTTTACCTTTTAAACAGCATTGTAATCGCCCTGAACACTGTTTCAGAACAAGAGTTTGTGTTTTAGACTAAAATGTAATGCATTATAATCGGAATCTTTACATTGCTACTCTGTTCTTTACCTTTTAAACACATTGAAACAGCATTGTAATTGAACTAAACACTGTTTTAGGGCAAGAGATTGTGTTTTAGACTCAAATGTAATGCATTATAATTGGAATCTTTACATTGCTTCTCTGTTCTTTACCTTTTAAACACATTGAAACAGCATTGTAATCGAACTAAACACTGTTTCAGGGCTAGAGATTGTGTTTTAGACTAAAATGTAATGCATTATAAATGGAATCTTTACATTGCTACTCTGTTCTTTACTTTTTAAACAGTATTGTTATCGCCCTGAACACTGTTTCAGAACAAGAGTTTATGTTTTAGACTAAAATGTAATGCATTATAATTGGAATCTGTACATTGCTACTCTGTTATTTACCTTTTAAACACATTGAAACAGCATTGTAATCGAACTAAACATTGTTTCAGGACAAGAGAGTGTGTTTTAGACTCAAATGTTATGCATTATAATTGGAATCTTTACATTGCTACTCTGTTCTTTACCTTTTAAACAGTATTGTTATCACCCTGAACACTTTTTTCAGAACAAGAGTTTATGTTTTAGACTAAAATGTAATGCATTATAATTGGAATCTTTACATTGCTACTCTGTTCTTTACCTTTTAAACAAATTGAAACAGCATTATAATCGCCCTAAACACAGTTTCAGGACAAGAGATTGTGTTTTAGACTCAAATGTAATGCATTAGAAATGGTATCTTTACATTGCTACTCTGTTCTTTACCTTTTAAACAGTATTGTTCTCGCCCTGAACACTGTTTCAGGGCAAGAATTTGTGTTTTAGACTAAAATGTAATGCATTATAATTGGAATCTTTACATTGCTACTCTGTTCTTTACCTTTTAAACAGTATTGTTATCGCCCTGAACAATGTTTCAGGGCAAGAGTTTGTGTTTTAGACTAAAATGTAATGCATTATAATCGGAATCTTTACATTGCTACTCTGTTCTTTACCTTTTAAACACATTGAAACAGCATTGTAATTGAACTAAACACTGTTTTAGGGCAAGAGATTGTGTTTTAGACTCAAATGTAATGCATTATAATTGGAATCTTTACATTGCTTCTCTGTTCTTTACCTTTTAAACACATTGAAACAGCATTGTAATCGAACTAAACACTGTTTCAGGGCTAGAGATTGTGTTTTAGACTAAAATGTAATGCATTATAAATGGAATCTTTACATTGCTACTCTGTTCTTTACCTTTTAAACAGTATTGTTATCGCCCTGAACACTGTTTCAGAACAAGAGTTTATGTTTTAGACTAAAATGTAATGCATTATAATTGGAATGTTTACATTGCTTCCCTGTTCCTTACCTTTTAAACACATTGAAACAGCATTGTAATCGAACTAAAAACTGTTTCAGGACAAGAGAGTGTGTTTTAGACTAAAATGTAATGCATTATAATTGGAATGTTTACATTGCTACTCTGTTCTTTACCTTTTAAACACATTGAATCAGCATTGTAATCTCCCTAAACACTGTTTCAGGGCAAGAGATTGTGTTTTAGACTCAAATGTAATGCATTATAATTGGAACCTTTACATTGCTACTCTGTTCTTTACCTTTTAAACACATTGAAACAGCATTGTAATCGAACTAAACACTGTTTCAGGGCAAAAGATTGTGTTTTAGACTCAAATGTAATGCATAATAAATGGAATCTTTACATTGCTACTATGTTCTTTACCTTTTAAACAGCATTGTAATCGCCCTGAACACTGTTTCAGAACAAGAGTTTGTGTTTTAGACTAAAATGTAATGCATTATAATCGGAATCTTTACATTGCTACTCTGTTCTTTACCTTTTAAACACATTGAAACAGCATTGTAATCGAACTAAACACTGTTTCAGGGCTAGAGATTGTGTTTTAGACTAAAATGTAATGCATTATAAATGGAATCTTTACATTGCTACTCTGTTCTTTACCTTTTAAACAGTATTGTTATCGCCCTGAACACTGTTTCAGAACAAGAGTTTATGTTTTAGACTAAAATGTAATGCATTATAATTGGAATCTTTACATTGCTACTCTGTTCTTTACCTTTTAAACACATTGAAACAGCATTTTAATCGCCCTAAACACTGTTTCAGGACAAGAGATTGTGTTTTAGACTCAAATGTAATGCATTAGAAATGGTATCTTTACATTGCTACTCTGTTCTTTACCTTTTAAACAGTATTGTTATCGCCCTGAACAATGTTTCAGGGCAAGAGTTTGTGTTTTAGACTAAAATGTAATGCATTATAATCGGAATCTTTACATTGCTACTCTGTTCTTTACCTTTTAAACACATTGAAACAGCATTGTAATTGAACTAAACACTGTTTTAGGGCAAGAGATTGTGTTTTAGACTCAAATGTAATGCATTATAATTGGAATCTTTACATTGCTTCTCTGTTCTTTACCTTTTAAACACATTGAAACAGCATTGTAATCGAACTAAACACTGTTTCAGGGCTAGAGATTGTGTTTTAGACTAAAATGTAATGCATTATAAATGGAATCTTTACATTGCTAATCTGTTCTTTACCTTTTAAACAGTATTGTTATCGCCCTGAACACTGTTTCAGAACAAGAGTTTATGTTTTAGACTAAAATGTAATGCATTATAATTGGAATGTTTACATTGCTTCCCTGTTCCTTACCTTTTAAACACATTGAAACAGCATTGTAATCGAACTAAAAACTGTTTCAGGACAAGAGAGTGTGTTTTAGACTCAAATGTAATGCATTATAATTGGAATCTTTACATTGCTACTCTGTTCTTTACCTTTTAAACAGCATTGTAATTGCCCTAAACACTGTTTCAGGGCAAGAGTTTATGTTTTAGACTAAAATGTAATGCATTATAATTGGAATGTTTACATTGCTACTCTGTTCTTTACCTTTTAAACACATTGAATCAGCATTGTAATCTCCCTAAACACTGTTTCAGGGCAAGAGATTGTGTTTTAGACTCAAATGTAATGCATTATAATTGGAACCTTTACATTGCTACTCTGTTCTTTACCTTTTAAACACATTGAAACAGCATTGTAATCGAACTAAACACTGTTTCAGGGCAAAAGATTGTGTTTTAGACTCAAATGTAATGCATAATAAATGGAATCTTTACATTGCTACTATGTTCTTTACCTTTTAAACAGCATTGTAATCGCCCTGAACAGTGTTTCAGGGCCAGAGTTTGTGTTTTAGACTAAAATGTAATGCATTATAATTGGAATCTTTACATTGCTACTCTGTTCTTTACCTTTTAAACACATTGAAACAGCATTGTAATCGAACTAAGCACTGTTTCAGGGCAAGAGATTGTGTTTTAGACTCAAATGTAATGCATTATAATTGGAATCTTTACATTGCTACTCTGTTCTTTACCTTTTACACACATTAAACAGCATTGTAATCGCCCTAAACACTGTTTCAGGGCAAGAAATTTTGTTTTAGACTCAAATGTAATGCATTATAAATGGAATCTTTACATTGCTACTCTGTTCTTTACCTTTTAAACACATTGAAACAGCATTGTAATCGAACTAAACACTGTTTGAGGGCAAGAGATTGTGGTTTAGACTAAAATGTAATGCATTATAAATGGAAACTTTACATTGCTACTCTGTTCTTTACCTTTTAAACAGTATTGTTATCGCCCTGAACACTTTTTCAGAACAAGAGTTTATGTTTTAGACTAAAATGTAATGCATTATAATTGGAATCTTTACATTGCTACTCTGTTCTTTACCTTTTAAACACATTGAAACAGCATTATAATCGCCCTAAACACTGTTTCAGGGCAAGAGATTGTGTTTTAGACTCAAATGTAATGCATTAGAAATGGTATCTTTAAATTGCTACTCTGTTCTTTACCTTTTAAACAGTATTGTTATCGCCCTGAACACTGTTTCAGGGCAAGAGTTTGTGTTTTAGACTAAAATGTAATGCATTATAATCGGAATCTTTACATTGCTACTCTGTTCTTTACCTTTTAAACACATTGAAACAGCATTGTAATCGAACTAAACACTGTTTGAGGGCAAGAGATTGTGGTTTAGACTCAAAGGTAATGCATTATAATTGGAATCTTTAAATTGCTACTCTGTTCTTTACCTTTTAAACACATTGAAACAGCATTGTAATCGAACTAAACACTGTTTCAGGGCAAGAGATTGTGTTTTAGACTAAAATGTAATGCATTATAAATGGAATCTTTACATTGCTACTCTGTTCTTTACCTTTTAAATAGTATTGTTATCGCCCTGAACACTTTTTCAGAACAAGAGTTTATGTTTTAGACTAAAATGTAATGCATTATAATTGGAATCTTTACATTGCTACTCTGTTCTTTACCTTTTAAACACATTGAAACAGCATTATAATCGCCCTAAACACTGTTTCAGGGCAAGAGATTGTGTTTTAGACTGAAATGTAATGCATTATAAATGGAATCTTTACATTGGTACTCTGTTCTTTACCTTTTAAACAGTATTGTTATCGCCCTGAACACTGTTTCAGAACAAGAGTTTATGTTTTAGACTAAAATGTAATGCATTATAATTGGAATCTGTACATTGCTACTCTGTTCTTTACCTTTTAAACACATTGAAACAGCATTGTAATCGAACTAAACACTGTTTCAGGACAAGAGAGTGTGTTTTAGACTCAAATGTTATGCATTATAATTGGAATCTTTACATTGCTACTCTGTTCTTTACCTTTTAAACAGTATTGTTATCGCCCTGAACACTTTTTCAGAACAAGATTTTATGTTTTAGACTAAAATGTAATGCATTATAAATGGAATCTTTACATTGCTACTCTGTTCTTTACCTTTTAAACAGCATTGTTATCGCCCTGAACACTGTTTCAGGGCAAGAGTTTGTGTTTTAGACTAAAATGTAATGCATTATAATCGGAATCTTTACATTGCTACTCTGTTCTTTACCTTTTAAACACATTGAAACAGCATTGTAATCGAACTAAACACTGTTTCAGGGCAAGAGATTGTGTTTTAGACTCAAATGTAATGCATTATAATTGGAATCTTTACATTGCTACTCTGTTCTTTACCTTTTAAACACATTGAAACAGCATTGTAATCGAACTAAACACTGTTTCAGGGCAAGAGATTGTGTTTTAGACTCAAATGTAATGCATTATAAATGGAATCTTTACATTGCTACTCTGTTCTTTACCTTTTAAACAGTATTGTTATCGCCCTGAACACTGTTTCAGAACAAGAGTTTATGTTTTAGACTCAAATGTAAAGCATTATAATTGGAATCTTTACATTGCTACTCTGTTCTTTACCTTTTAAACAGCATTGTAATTGCCCTAAACACTGTTTCAGGGCAAGAGATTGTGTTTTAGACTCAAATGTAATGCATTATAATTGTAATCTTTACATTGCTACTCTGTTCTTTACCTTTTAAACACATTGAAACAGCATTATAATCGAACTAAACACTGTTTCAGGGCAAGAGATTGTGTTTTAGACTCAAATGTAATGCATTATAATTGGAATCTTTACATTGCTACTCTGTTCTTTACCTTTTAAACACATTGAAACAGCATTGTAATCGAACTAAACACTGTTTCAGGGCAAGAGATTGTGTTTTAGACTCAAATGTAATGCATTATAAATGGAATCTTTACATTGCTACTCTGTTCTTTACCTTTTAAACAGTATTGTTATCGCCCTGAACACTGTTTCAGAACAAGAGTTTATGTTTTAGACTCAAATGTAAAGCATTATAATTGGAATCTTTACATTGCTACTCTGTTCTTTACCTTTTAAACAGTATTGTTATCGGCCTGAACACTGTTTCAGAACAAGAGTTTATGTTTTAGACTAAAATGTAATGCATTATAATTGGAATCTTTACATTGCTACTCTGTTCTTTACCTTTTAAACACATTGAATCAGCATTGTAATCTCCCTAAACACTGTTTCAGGGCAAGAGATTGTGTTTTAGACTCAAATGTAATGCATTATAATTGGAATCTTTACATTGCTACTCTGTTCTTTACCTTTTAAACACATTGAAACAGCATTGTAATCGAACTAAACACTGTTTCAGGGCAAGAGATTGTGTTTTAGACTCAAATGTAATGCATTATAAATGGAATCTTTACATTGCTACTCTGTTCTTTACCTTTTAAACAGTATTGTTATCGCCCTGAACACTGTTTCAGAACAAGAGTTTATGTTTTAGACTCAAATGTAAAGCATTATAATTGGAATCTTTACATTGCTACTCTGTTCTTTACCTTTTAAACAGCATTGTAATTGCCCTAAACACTGTTTCAGGGCAAGAGATTGTGTTTTAGACTCAAATGTAATGCATTATAATTGTAATCTTTACATTGCTACTCTGTTCTTTACCTTTTAAACACATTGAAACAGCATTATAATCGAACTAAACACTGTTTCAGGGCAAGAGATTGTGTTTTAGACTCAAATGTAATGCATTATAATTGGAATCTTTACATTGCTACTCTGTTCTTTACCTTTTAAACACATTGAAACAGCATTGTAATCGAACTAAACACTGTTTCAGGGCAAGAGATTGTGTTTTAGACTCAAATGTAATGCATTATAAATGGAATCTTTACATTGCTACTCTGTTCTTTACCTTTTAAACAGTATTGTTATCGCCCTGAACACTGTTTCAGAACAAGAGTTTATGTTTTAGACTCAAATGTAAAGCATTATAATTGGAATCTTTACATTGCTACTCTGTTCTTTACCTTTTAAACAGTATTGTTATCGGCCTGAACACTGTTTCAGAACAAGAGTTTATGTTTTAGACTAAAATGTAATGCATTATAATTGGAATCTTTACATTGCTACTCTGTTCTTTACCTTTTAAACACATTGAATCAGCATTGTAATCTCCCTAAACACTGTTTCAGGGCAAGAGATTGTGTTTTAGACTCAAATGTAATGCATTATAATTGGAATCTTTACATTGCTACTCTGTTCTTTACCTTTTAAACACATTGAAACGGCATTATAATCGCCCTAAACACTGTTTCAAGGCAAGAGATTGTGTTTTAGACTCAAATGTAATGCATTAGAAATGGTATCTTTACATTGCTACTCTGTTCTTTACCTTTTAAACAGTATTGTTATCGCCCTGAACACTGTTTCAGAACAAGAGTTTATGTTTTAGACTAAAATGTAATGCATTATAATTGGAATCTGTACATTGCTACTCTGTTCTTTACCTTTTAAACACATTGAAACAGCAATGTAATCGAACTAAACACTGTTTCAGGACAAGAGAGTGTGTTTTAGACTCAAATGTTATGCATTATAATTGGAATCTTTACATTGCTACTCTGTTCTTTACCTTTTAAACAGTATTGTTATCGCCCTGAACACTTTTTCAGAACAAGATTTTATGTTTTAGACTAAAATGTAATGCATTATAATCGGAATCTTTACATTGCTACTCTGTTCTTTACCTTTTAAACACATTGAAACAGCATTGTAATCGAACTAAACACTGTTTCAGGGCAAGAGATTGTGTTTTAGACTCAAATGTAATGCATTATAATTGGAATCTTTACATTGCTACTCTGTTCTTTACCTTTTAAACACATTGAAACAGCATTGCAATCGAACTAAACACTGTTTCAGGGCAAGAGATTGTGTTTTAGACTCAAATGTAATGCATTATAAATGGAATCTTTACATTGCTACTCTGTTCTTTACCTTTTAAACAGTATTGTTATCGCCCTGAACACTGTTTCAGAACAAGAGTTTATGTTTTAGACTCAAATGTAAAGCATTATAATTGGAATCTTTACATTGCTACTCTGTTCTTTACCTTTTAAACAGCATTGTAATTGCCCTAAACACTGTTTCAGGGCAAGAGATTGTGTTTTAGACTCAAATGTAATGCATTATATTTGTAATCTTTACATTGCTACTCTGTTCTTTACCTTTTAAACAGTATTGTTATCGGCCTGAACACTGTTTCAGAACAAGAGTTTATGTTTTAGACTAAAATGTAATGCATTATAATTGGAATCTTTACATTGCTACTCTGTTCTTTACCTTTTAAACACATTGAATCAGCATTGTAATCTCCCTAAACACTGTTTCAGGGCAAGAGATTGTGTTTTAGACTCAAATGTAATGCATTATAATTGGAATCTTTACATTGCTACTCTGTTCTTTACCTTTTAAACACATTGAAACAGCATTGTAATGGAACTAAACACTGTTTCAGGACAAGAGAGTGTGTTTTAGACTCAAATGTTATGCATTATAATTGGAATCTTTACATTGCTACTCTGTTCTTTACCTTTAAACAGCATTGTAATTGCCCTAAACACTGTTTCAGGGCAAGAGATTGTGTTTTAGACTCAAATGTAATGCATTATAATTGGAATCTTTACATTGCTACTCTGTTCTTTACCTTTTAAACACATTGAAACAGCATTGTAATCGAACTAAACACTGTTTCAGGGCAAGAGATTGTGTTTTAGACTCAAATGTAATGCATTATAATTGGAATCTTTACATTGCTACTCTGTTCTTTACCTTTTAAACACATTGAAACAGCATTGTAATCGAACTAAACACTGTTTCAGGGCAAGAGATTGTGTTTTAGACTAAAATGTAATGCATTATAAATGGAATCTTTACATTGGTACTCTGTTCTTTACCTTTTAAACAGTATTGTTATCGCCCTGAACACTGTTTCAGAACAAGAGTTTATGTTTTAGACTAAAATGTAATGCATTATAATTGGAATCTGTACATTGCTACTCTGTTCTTTACCTTTTAAACACATTGAAACAGCATTATAATCGCCCTAAACACTGTTTCAAGGCAAGAGATTGTGTTTTAGACTCAAATGTAATGCATTAGAAATGGTATCTTTACATTGCTACTCTGTTCTTTACCTTTTAAACAGTATTGTTATCGCCCTGAACACTGTTTCAGAACAAGAGTTTATGTTTTAGACTAAAATGTAATGCATTATAATTGGAATCTTTACATTGCTACTCTGTTCTTTACCTTTTAAACAGCATTGTTATCGCCCTGAACACTGTTTCAGGGCAAGAGTTTGTGTTTTAGACTAAAATGTAATGCATTATAATCGGAATCTTTACATTGCTACTCTGTTCTTTACCTTTTAAACACATTGAAACAGCATTGTAATCGAACTAAACACTGTTTCAGGGCAAGAGATTGTGTTTTAGACTCAAATGTAATGCATTATAATTGGAATCTTTACATTGCTACTCTATTCTTTACCTTTTAAACACATTGAAACAGCATTGTAATCGAACTAAACACTGTTTCAGGGCAAGAGATTGTGTTTTAGACTCAAATGTAATGCATTATAAATGGAATCTTTACATTGCTACTCTGTTCTTTACCTTTTAAACAGTATTGTTATCGCCCTGAACACTGTTTCAGAACAAGAGTTTATGTTTTAGACTAAAATGTAATGCATTATAATTGGAATCTGTACATTGCTACTCTGTTCTTTACCTTTTAAACACATTGAAACAGCATTATAATCGCCCTAAACACTGTTTCAAGGCAAGAGATTGTGTTTTAGACTCAAATGTAATGCATTAGAAATGGTATCTTTACATTGCTACTCTGTTCTTTACCTTTTAAACAGTATTGTTATCGCCCTGAACACTGTTTCAGAACAAGAGTTTATGTTTTAGACTAAAATGTAATGCATTATAATTGGAATCTGTACATTGCTACTCTGTTCTTTACCTTTTAAACACATTGAAACAGCATTGTAATCGAACTAAACACTGTTTCAGGACAAGAGAGTGTGTTTTAGACTCAAATGTTATGCATTATAATTGGAATCTTTACATTGCTACTCTGTTCTTTACCTTTTAAACAGTATTGTTATCGCCCTGAACACTTTTTCAGAACAAGATTTTATGTTTTAGACTAAAATGTAATGCATTATAAATGGAATCTTTACATTGCTACTCTGTTCTTTACCTTTTAAACAGCATTGTTATCGCCCTGAACACTGTTTCAGGGCAAGAGTTTGTGTTTTAGACTAAAATGTAATGCATTATAATCGGAATCTTTACATTGCTACTCTGTTCTTTACCTTTTAAACACATTGAAACAGCATTGTAATCGAACTAAACACTGTTTCAGGGCAAGAGATTGTGTTTTAGACTCAAATGTAATGCATTATAATTGGAATCTTTACATTGCTACTCTGTTCTTTACCTTTTAAACACATTGAAACAGCATTGTAATCGAACTAAACACTGTTTCAGGGCAAGAGATTGTGTTTTAGACTCAAATGTAATGCATTATAAATGGAATCTTTACATTGCTACTCTGTTCTTTACCTTTTAAACAGTATTGTTATCGCCCTGAACACTGTTTCAGAACAAGAGTTTATGTTTTAGACTAAAATGTAATGCATTATAATTGGAATCTTTACATTGCTACTCTGTTCTTTACCTTTTAAACACATTGAATCAGCATTGTAATCTCCCTAAACACTGTTTCAGGGCAAGAGATTGTGTTTTAGACTCAAATGTAATGCATTATAATTGGAATCTTTACATTGCTACTCTGTTCTTTACCTTTTAAACACATTGAAACAGCATTGTAATGGAACTAAACACTGTTTCAGGACAAGAGAGTGTGTTTTAGACTCAAATGTTATGCATTATAATTGGAATCTTTACATTGCTACTCTGTTCTTTACCTTTTAAACAGCATTGTAATTGCCCTAAACACTGTTTCAGGGCAAGAGATTGTGTTTTAGACTCAAATGTAATGCATTATAATTGGAATCTTTACATTGCTACTCTGTTCTTTACCTTTTAAACACATTGAAACAGCATTGTAATCGAACTAAACACTGTTTCAGGGCAAGAGATTGTGTTTTAGACTCAAATGTAATGCATTATAATTGGAATCTTTACATTGCTACTCTGTTCTTTACCTTTTAAACAGTATTGTTATCGCCCTGAACACTGTTTCAGGGCAAGAGTTTGTGTTTTAGACTCAAATGTAATGCATTATAATTGGAATCTTTACATTGCTACTCTGTTCTTTACCTTTTAAACAGCATTGTAATTGCCCTAAACACTGTTTCAGGGCAAGAGATTGTGTTTTAGACTCAAATGTAATGCATTATAATTGTAATCTTTACATTGCTACTCTGTTCTTTACCTTTTAAACAGTATTGTTATCGCCCTGAACACTGTTTCAGAACAAGAGTTTATGTTTTAGACTAAAATGTAATGCATTATAATTGGAATCTGTACATTGCTACTCTGTTCTTTACCTTTTAAACACATTGAAACAGCATTGTAATCGAACTAAACACTGTTTCAGGACAAGAGAGTGTGTTTTAGACTCAAATGTTATGCATTATAATTGGAATCTTTACATTGCTACTCTGTTCTTTACCTTTTAAACAGTATTGTTATCGCCCTGAACACTTTTTCAGAACAAGATTTTATGTTTTAGACTAAAATGTAATGCATTATAAATGGAATCTTTACATTGCTACTCTGTTCTTTACCTTTTAAACAGCATTGTTATCGCCCTGAACACTGTTTCAGGGCAAGAGTTTGTGTTTTAGACTAAAATGTAATGCATTATAATCGGAATCTTTACATTGCTACTCTGTTCTTTACCTTTTAAACACATTGAAACAGCATTGTAATCGATCTAAACACTGTTTCAGGGCAAGAGATTGTGTTTTAGACTCAAATGTAATGCATTATAATTGGAATCTTTACATTGCTACTCTGTTCTTTACCTTTTAAACACATTGAAACAGCATTGCAATCGAACTAAACACTGTTTCAGGGCAAGAGATTGTGTTTTAGACTCAAATGTAATGCATTATAAATGGAATCTTTACATTGCTACTCTGTTCTTTACCTTTTAAACAGTATTGTTATCGCCCTGAACACTGTTTCAGAACAAGAGTTTATGTTTTAGACTCAAATGTAAAGCATTATAATTGGAATCTTTACATTGCTACTCTGTTCTTTACCTTTTAAACAGCATTGTAATTGCCCTAAACACTGTTTCAGGGCAAGAGATTGTGTTTTAGACTCAAATGTAATGCATTATAATTGTAATCTTTACATTGCTACTCTGTTCTTTACCTTTTAAACAGTATTGTTATCGGCCTGAACACTGTTTCAGAACAAGAGTTTATGTTTTAGACTAAAATGTAATGCATTATAATTGGAATCTTTACATTGCTACTCTGTTCTTTACCTTTTAAACACATTGAATCAGCATTGTAATCTCCCTAAACACTGTTTCAGGGCAAGAGATTGTGTTTTTGACTCAAATGTAATGCATTATAATTGGAATCTTTACATTGCTACTCTGTTCTTTACCTTTTAAACACATTGAAACAGCATTGTAATGGAACTAAACACTGTTTCAGGACAAGAGAGTGTGTTTTAGACTCAAATGTTATGCATTATAATTGGAATCTTTACATTGCTACTCTGTTCTTTACCTTTTAAACAGCATTGTAATTGCCCTAAACACTGTTTCAGGGCAAGAGATTGTGTTTTAGACTCAAATGTAATGCATTATAATTGGAATCTTTACATTGCTACTCTGTTCTTTACCTTTTAAACACATTGAAACAGCATTGTAATCGAACTAAACACTGTTTCAGGGCAAGAGATTGTGTTTTAGACTCAAATGTAATGCATTATAATTGGAATCTTTACATTGCTACTCTGTTCTTTACCTGTTAAACACATTGAAACAGCATTGTAATCGAACTAAACACTGTTTCAGGGCAAGATATTGTGTTTTAGATTAAAATGTAATGCATTATAAATGGAATCTTTACATTGGTACTCTGTTCTTTACCTTTTAAACAGTATTGTTATCGCCCTGAACACTGTTTCAGAACAAGAGTTTATGTTTTAGACTAAAATGTAATGCATTATAATTGGAATCTGTACATTTCTACTCTGTTCTTTACCTTTTAAAAACATTGAAACAGCATTATAATCGCCCTAAACACTGTTTCAAGGCAAGAGATTGTGTTTTAGACTCAAATGTAATGCATTAGAAATGGTATCTTTACATTGCTACTCTGTTCTTTACCTTTTAAACAGTATTGTTATCGCCCTGAACACTGTTTCAGGGCAAAAGTTTGTGTTTTAGACTCAAATGTAATGCATTATAATTGGAATCTTTACATTGCTACTCTGTTCTTTACCTTTTAAACAGCATTGTAATTGCCCTAAACACTGTTTCAGGGCAAGAGATTGTGTTTTAGACTCAAATGTAATGCATTATAATTGTAATCTTTACATTGCTACTCTGTTCTTTACCTTTTAAACAGTATTGTTATCGGCCTGAACACTGTTTCAGAACAAGAGTTTATGTTTTAGACTAAAATGTAATGCATTATAATTGGAATCTTTACATTGCTACTCTGTTCTTTACCTTTTAAACACATTGAATCAGCATTGTAATCTCCCTAAACACTGTTTCAGGGCAAGAGATTGTGTTTTAGACTCAAATGTAATGCATTATAATTGGAACCTTTACATTGCTACTCTGTTCTTTACCTTTTAAACACATTGAAACAGCATTGTAATCGAACTAAACACTGTTTCAGGGCAAGAGATTGTGTTTTAGACTAAAATGTAATGCATTATAAATGGAATCTTTACATTGGTACTCTGTTCTTTACCTTTTAAACAGTATTGTTATCGCCCTGAACACTTTTTCAGAACAAGAGTTTATGTTTTAGACTAAAATGTAATGCATTATAATTGGAATCTTTACATTGCTACTCTGTTCTTTACCGTTTAAACACATTGAAACAGCATTATAATCGCCCTAAACACTGTTTCAGGGCAAGAGATTGTGTTTTAGACTCAAATGTAATGCATTAGAAATGGTATCTTTAAATTGCTACTCTGTTCTTTACCTTTTAAACAGTATTGTTATCGCCCTGAACACTGTTTCAGGGCAAGAGTTTGTGTTTTAGACTAAAATGTAATGCATTATAATCGGAATCTTTACATTGCTACTCTGTTCTTTACCTTTTAAACACATTGAAACAGCATTGTAATCGAACTAAACACTGTTTCAGGGCAAGAGATTGTGTTTTAGACTCAAATGTAATGCATTATAATTGGAATCTTTACATTGCTACTCTGTTCTTTACCTTTTAAACACATTGAAACAGCATTGTAATCGAACTAAACACTGTTTCAGGGCAAGAGATTGTGTTTTAGACTCAAATGTAATGCATTATAAATGGAATCTTTACATTGGTACTCTGTTCTTTACCTTTTAAACAGTATTGTTATCGCCCTGAACACTTTTTCAGAACAAGAGTTTATGTTTTAGACTAAAATGTAATGCATTATAATTGGAATCTTTACATTGCTACTCTGTTCTTTACCGTTTAAACACATTGAAACAGCATTATAATCGCCCTAAACACTGTTTCAGGGCAAGAGATTGTGTTTTAGACTCAAATGTAATGCATTAGAAATGGTATCTTTAAATTGCTACTCTGTTCTTTACCTTTTAAACAGTATTGTTATCGCCCTGAACACTGTTTCAGGGCAAGAGTTTGTGTTTTAGACTAAAATGTAATGCATTATAATCGGAATCTTTACATTGCTACTCTGTTCTTTACCTTTTAAACACATTGAAACAGCATTGTAATCGAACTAAACACTGTTTCAGGGCAAGAGATTGTGTTTTAGACTCAAATGTAATGCATTATAATTGGAATCTTTACATTGCTACTCTGTTCTTTACCTTTTAAACACATTGAAACAGCATTGTAATCGAACTAAACACTGTTTCAGGGCAAGAGATTGTGTTTTAGACTCAAATGTAATGCATTATAAATGGAATCTTTACATTGCTACTCTGTTCTTTACCTTTTAAACAGTATTGTTATCGCCCTGAACACTGTTTCAGAACAAGAGTTTATGTTTTAGACTCAAATGTAAAGCATTATAATTGGAATCTTTACATTGCTACTCTGTTCTTTACCTTTTAAACAGCATTGTAATTGCCCTAAACACTGTTTCAGGGCAAGAGATTGTGTTTTAGACTCAAATGTAATGCATTATAATTGTAATCTTTACATTGCTACTCTGTTCTTTACCTTTTAAACAGTATTGTTATCGGCCTTAACACTGTTTCAGAACAAGAGTTTATGTTTTAGACTAAAATGTAATGCATTATAATTGGAATCTTTACATTGCTACTCTGTTCTTTACCTTTTAAACACATTGAATCAGCATTGTAATCTCCCTAAACACTGTTTCAGGGCAAGAGATTGTGTTTTAGACTCAAATGTAATGCATTATAATTGGAACCTTTACATTGCTACTCTGTTCTTTACCTTTTAAACACATTGAAACAGCATTGTAATCGAACTAAACACTGTTTCAGGGCAAGAGATTGTGTTTTAGACTCAAATGTAATGCATAATAAATGGAATCTTTACATTGCTACTATGTTCTTTACCTTTTAAACAGCATTGTAATCGCCCTGAACAGTGTTTCAGGGCCAGAGTTTGTGTTTTAGACTAAAATGTAATGCATTATAATTGGAATCTTTACATTGCTACTCTGTTCTTTACCTTTTAAACACATTGAAACAGCATTGTAATCGAACTAAGCATTGTTTCAGGGCAAGAGATTGTGTTTTAGACTCAAATGTAATGCATTATAATTGGAATCTTTACATTGCTACTCTGTTCTTTACCTTTTACACACATTAAACAGCATTGTAATCGCCCTAAACACTGTTTCAGGGCAAGAAATTTTGTTTTAGACTCAAATGTAATGCATTATAAATGGAATCTTTACATTGCTACTCTGTTCTTTACCTTTTAAACACATTGAAACAGCATTGTAATCGAACTAAACACTGTTTGAGGGCAAGAGATTGTGTTTTAGACTAAAATGTAATGCATTATAATTGGAATCTTTACATTGCTACTCTGTTCTTTACCGTTTAAATACATTGAAACAGCATTATAATCGCCCTAAACACTGTTTCAGGGCAAGAGATTGTGTTTTAGACTCAAATGTAATGCATTAGAAATGGTATCTTTAAATTGCTACTCTGTTCTTTACCTTTTAAACAGTATTGTTATCGCCCTGAACACTGTTTCAGGGCAAGAGTTTGTGTTTTAGACTAAAATGTAATGCATTATAATTGGAATCTTTACATTGCTACTCTGTTCTTTACCTTTTAAACACATTGAAACAGCATTGTAATCGAACTAAACACTGTTTCAGGGCAAGAGATTGTGTTTTAGACTAAAATGTAATGCATTATTAATGGAATCTTTACATTGCTACTCTGTTCTTTACCTTTTAAACAGCATTGTTATCGCCCTGAACACTGTTTCAGGGCAAGAGTTTGTGTTTTAGACTAAAATGTAATGCATTATAATCGGAATCTTTACATTGCTACTCTGTTCTTTACCTTTTAAACACATTGAAACAGCATTGTAATCGAACTAAACACTGTTTCAGGGCAAGAGATTGTGTTTTAGACTCAAATGTAATGCATTATAATTGGAATCTTTACATTGCTACTCTGTTCTTTACCTTTTAAACACATTGAAACAGCATTGTAATCGAACTAAACACTGTTTCAGGGTAAGAGATTGTGTTTTAGACTCAAATGTAATGCATTATAAATGGAATCTTTACATTGCTACTCTGTTCTTTACCTTTTAAACAGTATTGTTATCGCCCTGAACACTGTTTCAGAACAAGAGTTTAACGTTTTAGACTCAAATGTAAAGCATTATAATTGGAATCTTTACATTGCTACTCTGTTCTTTACCTTTTAAACACATTGAAACAGCATTGTAATGGAACTAAACACTGTTTCAGGACAAGAGAGTGTGTTTTAGACTCAAATGTTATGCATTATAATTGGAATCTTTACATTGCTACTCTGTTCTTTACCTTTTAAACAGCATTGTAATTGCCCTAAACACTGTTTCAGGGCAAGAGATTGTGTTTTAGACTCAAATGTAATGCATTATAATTGGAATCTTTACATTGCTACTCTGTTCTTTACCTTTTAAACACATTGAAACAGCATTGTAATCGAACTAAACACTGTTTCAGGGCAAGAGATTGTGTTTTAGACTCAAATGTAATGCATTATAATTGGAATCTTTACATTGCTACTCTGTTCTTTACCTTTTAAACACATTGAAACAGCATTGTAATCGAACTAAACACTGTTTCAGGGCAAGAGATTGTGTTTTAGACTAAAATGTAATGCATTATAAATGGAATCTTTACATTGGTACTCTGTTCTTTACCTTTTAAACAGTATTGTTATCGCCCTGAACACTGTTTCAGAACAAGAGTTTATGTTTTAGACTAAAATGTAATGCATTATAATTGGAATCTGTACATTGCTACTCTGTTCTTTACCTTTTAAACACATTGAAACAGCATTGTAATCGAACTAAACACTGTTTCAGGACAAGAGAGTGTGTTTTAGACTCAAATGTTATGCATTATAATTGGAATCTTTACATTGCTACTCTGTTCTTTACCTTTTAAACAGTATTGTTATCGCCCTGAACACTTTCAGAACAAGATTTTATGTTTTAGACTAAAATGTAATGCATTATAATTGGAATCTTTACATTGCTACTCTGTTCTTTACCTTTTAAACACATTGAAACAGCATTATAATCGCCCTAAACACTGTTTCAAGGCAAGAGATTGTGTTTTAGACTCAAATGTAATGCATTAGAAATGGTATCTTTACATTGCTACTCTGTTCTTTACCTTTTAAACACATTGAAACAGCATTGTAATCGAACTAAACACTTTTTCAGGACAAGAGAGTGTGTTTTAGACTCAAATGTTATGCATTATAATTGGAATCTTTACACTGCTACTCTGTTCTTTACCTTTTAAACAGCATTGTAATTGCCCTAAACACTGTTTCAGGGCAAGAGATTGTGTTTTAGACTCAAATGTAATGCATTATAATTGGAATCTTTACATTGCTACTCTGTTCTTTACCTTTTAAACACATTGAAACAGCATTGTAATCGCCGTAAACACTGTTTCAGGGCAAGAGATTGTGTTTTAGACTAAAATGTAATGTATTATAATTGGAATCTTTACATTGCTACTCTGTTCTTTACATTTTAAACACATTGAAACAGCATTGTAATCACCCTAAACACTGTTTCAGGGCAAGAGATTGTGTTTTAGACTCAAATGTAATGCATTATAATTGGAATCTTTACATTGCTTCTCTGTTCTTTACCTTTTAAACACATTGAAACAGCATTGTAATCGAACTAAACACTGTTTCAGGGCAAGAGATTGTGTTTTAGACTAAAATGTAATGCATTATAATTGGAATCTTTACATTGCTACTCTGTTCTTTACCTTTTACACAGCATTGTAATTGCCCTAAACACTGTTTCAGGGCAAGAGATTGTGTTTTAGACTCAAATGTAATGCATTATAATTGTAATCTTTACATTGCTACTCTGTTCTTTACCTTTTAAACAGTATTGTTATCGGCCTGAACACTGTTTCAGAACAAGAGTTTATGTTTTAGAATAAAATGTAATGCATTATAATTGGAATCTTTACATTGCTACTCTGTTCTTTACCTTTTAAACACATTGAATCAGCATTGTGATCTCCCTAAACACTGTTTCAGGGCAAGAGATTGTGTTTTAGACTCAAATGTAATGCATTATAATTGGAATCTTTACATTGCTACTCTGTTCTTTACCTTTTAAACACATTGAAACAGCATTGTAATCGAACTAAACACTGTTTCAGGGCAAGAGATTGTGTTTTAGACTCAAATGTAATGCATAATAAATGGAATCTTTACATTGCTACTATGTTCTTTACCTTTTAAACAGCATTGTAATCGCCCTGAACAGTGTTTCAGGGCCAGAATTTGTGTTTTAGACTAAAATGTAATGTATTATAATTGGAATCTTTACATTGCTACTCTGTTCTTTAGCTTTTAAACACATTGAAACAGCATTGTAATCGAACTAAGCACTGTTTCAGGGCAAGAGATTGTGTTTTAGACTCAAATGTTATGCATTATAATTGGAATCTTTACATTGCTACTCTGTTCTTTACCTTTTACACAGCATTGTAATTGCCCTAAACACTGTTTCAGGGCAAGAGATTGTGTTTTAGACTCAAATGTAATGCATTATAAATGGAATCTTTACATTGCTACTCTGTTCTTTACCTTTTAAACAGTATTGTTATCGCCCTGAACACTGTTTCAGAACAAGAGTTTATGTTTTAGACTAAAATGTAATGCATTATAATTGGAATCTTTACATTGCTACTCTGTTCTTTACCTTTTAAACACATTGAAACAGCATTGTAATCGCCCTAAACACTGTTTCAGGGCAAGAGATTGTGTTTTAGACTCAAATGTAATGCATTAGAAATGGTATCTTTACATTGCTACTCTGTTCTTTACCTTTTAAACAGTATTGTTATCACCCTGAACAATGTTTCAGGGCAAGAGTTTGTGTTTTAGACTAAAATGTAATGCATTATAATCGGAATCTTTACATTGCTACTCTGTTCTTTACCTTTTAAACACATTGAAACAGCATTGTAATTGAACTAAAAACTGTTTTAGGGCAAGAGATTGTGTTTTAGACTCAAATGTAATGCATTATAATTGGAATCTTTACATTGCTTCTCTGTTCTTTACCTTTTAAACACATTGGAACAGCATTGTAATCGAACTAAACACTGTTTCAGGGCTAGAGATTGTGTTTTAGACTAAAATGTAATGCATTATAAATGGAATCTTTACATTGCTACTCTGTTCTTTACCTTTTAAACAGTATTGTTATCGCCCTGAACACTGTTTCAGAACAAGAGTTTATGTTTTAGACTCAAATGTAATGCATTATAATTGTAATCTTTACATTGCTACCCTGTTCCTTACCTTTTAAACACATTGAAACAGCATTGTAATCGAACTAAAAACTGTTTCAGGACAAGAGAGTGTGTTTTAGACTCAAATGTAATGCATTATAATTGGAATCTTTACATTGCTACTCTGTTCTTTACCTTTTAAACAGCATTGTAATTGCCCTAAACACTGTTTCAGGGCAAGAGATTGTGTTTTAGACTCAAATGTAATGCATTATAATTGTAATCTTTACATTGCTACTCTGTTCTTTACCTTTTAAACAGTACTGTTTTCGGCCTGAACACTGTTTCAGAATAAGAGTTTATGTTTTAGACTAAAATGTAATGCATTATAATTGGAATCTTTACATTGCTACTCTGTTCTTTACCTTTTAAACACATTGAATCAGCATTGTAATCTCCCTAAACACTGTTTCAGGGCAAGAGATTGTGTTTTAGACTCAAATGTAATGCATTATAATTGGAACCTTTACATTGCTACTCTGTTCTTTACCTTTTAAACACATTGAAACAGCATTGTAATCGAACTAAACACTGTTTCAGGGCAAGAGATTGTGTTTTAGACTCAAATGTAATGCATAATAAATGGAATCTTTACATTGCTACTATGTTCTTTACCTTTTAAACAGCATTGTTATCGCCCTGAACAGTGTTTCAGGGCCAGAGTTTGTGTTTTAGAATAAAATGTAATGCATTATAATTGGAATCTTTACATTGCTACTCTGTTCTTTACCTTTTAAACACATTGAAACAGCATTGTAATCGAACTAAACACTGTTTCAGGGCAAGAGATTGTGTTTTAGACTAAAATGTAATGCATTATAATTGGAATCTTTACATTGCTACTCTGTTCTTTACCTTTTACACAGCATTGTAATTGCCCTAAACACTGTTTCAGGGCAAGAGATTGTGTTTTAGACTCAAATGTAATGCATTATAATTGTAATCTTTACATTTCTACTCTGTTCTTTACCTTTTAAAAAGTATTGTTATCGGCCTGAACACTGTTTCAGAACAAGAGTTTATGTTTTAGACTAAAATGTAATGCATTATAATTGGAATCTTTACATTGCTACTCTGTTCTTTACCTTTTAAACACATTGAATCAGCATTGTAATCTCCCTAAACACTGTTTCAGGGCAAGAGATTGTGTTTTAGACTCAAATGTAATGCATTATAATTGGAACCTTTACATTGCTACTCTGTTCTTTACCTTTTAAACACATTGAAACAGCATTGTAATCGAACTAAACACTGTTTCAGGGCAAGAGATTGTGTTTTAGACTCAA